>NC_045978.1:3129973-3134973 GCF_010909765.2 Amblyraja radiata
TTAAAATCTGATTACGTTTTGTTTAGATTAGTTTAGAGATACAGCGCGGAAACAGGCCCTTCGGCCCACTGAGTCCGCACTGACCAGCGATCCCCGCACTTTAATACTATCCTACACAATCTAGGGACAATTTAACATTTATACCAAGCCAATTAACCTACAAACCTGTACGTCTTTGGAGGAAACCAAAGATCTCAGAGAAAACCCACATGGTCATGGGGAGAACGTACAAACTACGTACAGACAGCACCCGCAGTCGGGATCAAACCCGGGTCTTTGGCACTGCAAGCGCTGTAAGGCAGCAAATCTACCGCTGCGCCACCGTGCCGCCCGCAATATGTATTTTTTAATATAAGCAGTAGAGGTTGTATAGTTACTAGGATCCAAAATGTTTTGTAAACCTGAGAAATACGCATGAACAAATTGTACAGGAATACACGCGTACTAGTGTCGCTGGGACATTGTTGGCTGGTGTGGGCAAGTTGGGCCGAAGGACCTGTTTCCACAATGTATCACCCTATGACTCTATGCCACTAATTATGGGATAAACATTCTGGGGTTAACACTGCTCTAACATCTCCTGCTACATTAGTTTGCTGCTTGCATTTTTTATTCCAAGTAGAAATTAAAAAATAAGATGCAGAGAATTGTAGATGTAGCCCAGTCCATCACACAGACCACACTTCCCACCATTGTAGATGTAGCCCAGTCTATCACACACAGACCACACTCCCCACCATTGTAGATGTAGCCCAGTCTATCACACACAGACCACACTCCCCACCATTGTAGATGTAGCCCAGTCTATCACACACAGACCACACTCCCCACCATTGTAGATGTAGCCCAGTCCATCACACAGACCACACTCACCACCATTGTAGATGTAGCCCAGTCCATCACACAGACCACACTCCCCACCATTGTAGATGTAGCCCAGTCCAACACACAGACCACACTTCCCACCATTGTAGATGTAGCCCAGTCTATCACACACAGACCACACTCCCCACCATTGTAGATGTAGCCCAGTCTATCACACACAGACCACACTCCCCACCATTGTAGATGTAGCCCAGTCTATCACACACAGACCACACTCCCCACCATTGTAGATGTAGCCCAGTCCAACACACAGACCACACTCCCCACCATTGACTCCATCTACTTCACGCTGCCTTGGAAAAAGCAACCAACATAATCAAGGGCTTGTCCCTGTCCCACCCCAGTCATTCCTTCTTCTCCCGCTTCCATCCAGCAGAAGGTACAGAAGCTTGAAAGCGTGCACCACCAGACTCAGGAACAGCCTCTTCCCCTCTGTTATCAGGCTTCTGAACGGTCCTTCCATAAGCTAGAGTACCGCCCGATTCACCTCTACCCCATTGCAGACATTGGACTTTGTCTCTGGAACTGCTGCACTACACAGATGTGAACTATATTCTGCACCTCTGTATCTAGAGTGAAGATGGGTCCCGACACAAAACGTCACCTTTCCATTCACTGCACAGATGCTCCCTGAGCCGCGGAGTTCCTCCAGCACTTTGTGTTTATCACTCAACATTCCAGCAGCTGCAGTTCCTTGGGTATCCGGTTTCATTTAATTGAGGAATAAGGTCTTTGGATGTGAATGGCTTCAACATGTCCTGTGGTTTTCCAAGATGTTGCATGAATAGAGATTTCAAAGTAACACATCTCAGATCAGATCATTGTGTCCTTGGAGAGTGCCATGAAGGTGGAACTTACAACATGGCGCGGCAGGTTGCAGTTAATGCTTTAAGGGGACGTTTCAAATTAAATATTGATAGATTTCTAAACTTTCCTACAATAACTAGAATTAGTTACATTTAAGATTATCGGGGAATGAACATATTCATCTAACTCCATGATTAGAAAAGTTGGAAAATATAAGATTGTTAAGGGTTTGGACACGCTAGAGGCAGGAAACATGTTTCCAATGTTGGGGGAGTCAAGAAGCAGGGGCCACAGTTTAAGAATAAGGGGTAAGCCATTTAGAACGGAGACAAGGAAACACTTTTTCACTCAGAGAGTTGTGAGTCTGTGGAATTCTCTGCCTCAGGGTGGTGGAGGCCGGTTCTCTGGATACTTTCAATGGAGAGCGAGATAGGGCTCTTAAAGACAGCAGAGTCAGGGGATATGGGGAGGAGGCAGGAACGGGGTACTGATTGTGGATGATCAGCCATGATCACATTAAATGGCGGTGCTGGCTCAAAGGGTACTGTCTATTGTCTATTGAGTCATAGTCATAGGGTGATACAGTGTGGAAACAGGTCCTTCGGCCCAACATGACCACACCGACCAACAATGTCCCAGCTACACTAGTCCCACTTACCTGCACTTGGTCCACATCCCTCCAAACCTGTCATATCCATAATTATTGCAACAATATGAAATGACCATTTGGGCATCATACCTGGTGAAGGGTGTGCTGGCTCTGGAGAGGGTCCAGAGGAGGTTTACAAGAATGATCCCAGGAATTAGTAGGTTAACCTATGATGAGCGTTTGTCAGCACTGGGCCTGTACTCGCTGGAGTTTAGAAGAATGAGCGGGGACACACAGAATAGTGAAAGGCTTGGATAGAATGGATGTGGAGAGGATGTTTCCACTAGTGGGAGAGTCTAGGACTAGAGCTCATAGCCTCAGAATTAAAGGAAGTTCTTTTAGGAAGAAGATTTTGTCAGAGGGTGGTGAATCTGTGGAATTCATTGCCGCAGAAGGCTGTGGAGGCCAAGTTAGTGGATATTTTTAAGGCAAAGATAGATAGATTCTTGATTAGTACAGGTGTCAGAGGTTATGGGGAGAAGACGGAAAAATGGAGTTAGGAGGGAGAGATAGATCAGCCATGATTAAATGGTGGAGTGGACTTGATGGGCCGAATGGCCCAATTCATCTCCTATATGACAAAAAAAGGAATCTAATTGAAGAGAAATTTCTTTGAGAAGTAATATGACTGAGAATGCTGTGCTTAAGGGGTGGAGGGACCTTGACCAACGGCACCCGGACCTGGCATCGAAGGATGAGAAGCCGAAGCAAAGAAGTCAAAGCCAAATAGCCGAATGGAGACAAGGCCGAACGGCAAATGACCAAAAGCATACGAAGCCGAAACGCCAACGAACCGAAAGGCTGCGTCGCCTAAAAGCCAACTAACCGAATAGCTGCTCTGCCGAAACGTCAAATAACGGGCATGACGTCGCTGGGGGGTGGGGGGTGGGGGGGTGGGGGGGGGGGGTGGGACTTGTCAGCGATTGTGCCAGACCCCCGGTCCTTCACATCACTGGCCGGTGGAGATGGGAGGGTGGGGGTTATTTACCAAACACAAGCCATTATTTGACTTTTCGGCAGAGCGACATTCGATTAGTTGGCATGTAGGCGACGCAGACCTTTGGTTAGGTGGCGTTTAGGCAGAGCAGCTATTTGGTGAGTTTGATTTTTAGGCGACGCAGCCTTTCGGTTCGTTGGCGTTTCGGCTTTGATTACATTCGGCTATTTGGCTTCGACTTCTTTGCTTCAGCATCTCATCCTTCGACCCCACGCCCGCACACGTTGATCAATACAGGTCATTGGTGTAAGGCAGGCAGCAAATGTAGTTTGGATTTTATTCAATTAGTTTTTATTAATTAAAGAAGAAATTAGGTTTATGGAACATTATATAAAAATCTCAAGACTTTGCATTTAAATACTACATTTTTTAAAAATGTATGTCTTTTTAATGACATGGTCTGACAGATTATTTATAAAATCCTTGATCCATAAATCCAATCTTCAGTGCATTCACCTAGAACATTAATTGACACTTGGCTTCACATAACATACACATATTTATACAGTGATTTAATTTTTAATTTTTTACATGTTGAATTATTTATATTTGCACTCACTGTTCTTCTCCTGAAATGTTGGCAATGGAGGTTGGACAAACCTGGATTGTTACCTCTGGAGTGTCGGAGGCGGAAGGGAGAGCTACTGGAAGTACTAGCTCAGATGGCACGGTGGCACAGCGGTAAAGCTGCTGCCATATAGCTCCAGAGACCAGGGTTCGATCCTGACTACGGGTGCCATCTGTATGGAGTTTGTACGTTTCCCCAGTGACCACATGGGTTTTCTCCGAGATCTTCGGTTTCCTCCCACACTCCAAAGACACACAGGTTGGAGGTTAATTGGCTTTGGTGTAAATGTAAGCTTGTCCCTAGCACCCGTAGTCAGGATTGAACCCGGGTCTCTGGTGCTGCAAGCGCAGTAAGGCAGCAACTCTACCACTGCGCCACTGTGCCACCCTATTGCTTTTTATATGCTGAGGTTAATAGAATCATTAATAAAATATAAAGAAAAACAAACCAGCTTTGAAGCAATTGATGGCTTTAAACCTATTTATATTGATTTTTTCCCTGTTATTACATTACTGTAAATGTCCCAATGAGAATTAAAAAAAAATCTTTCAGAAGCAATTGAACATCTTTTGATGGAGTCACAATGATCTGCAGATGCTGGAATCTTGCATCAAACACAAAGTGCTGGAGTAACTCCTTTTTACCAATACTGGAGTAACTCAATTTTTACAAAGTGCATTATATCCTGAATGTGGAAACAAGGAACTGCAGGTGCTGGTTTCCACAACAAAAATAGGACGCAAGTGCTGGAGTAACACAGAGGGTCAGGCAGCATCTCTGGCCTCCACAGAGTTGTGGCATGGCCTAAAGTTGTATGTTGTAAAGTATTGTGTTACTCCAGCACTGGTGTTCTGCACAATATTGCAGCATCTCTAGATCCTTGTGTCTCCATCAAAGATGTTCAATTGCTTCAGAAACTTGTTTTGAATTTCACATTGGGACATTTACAGTAATGTTTAGTTTTTAGTTTAGTTTAGAGATACAGCGCGGAAGCAGGCCCTTCGGCCCACCGAGTCCGCGCCGACCAGCGATCCCCGCACACTAACACGATCCTACACACACACTAGGGACAATTTACAATCTTTACCGAAACC
>NC_045978.1:3144973-3379973 GCF_010909765.2 Amblyraja radiata
CATTTGACAGCCCGGTTTTTGTATTTTATTTACTTTGGATGCCGTCCATTGGAGTAAATTGGTGGTTTGGACGGGCACCTAACTGATGCCGTTTAATTAAACCGTGAAAGAGTTCTGACGCCAGAGATTTCATCCCAGAGTCAAGAATGACGTTCCAGTGTAGAATCAGAACAATGGTGAAGCCCGCAGCCGGAGAAATCATTCTGTGTTCCAGCACTACATCATTCTTCACCCATTCATGGTGTCAGGTGTGATTAGTTGGTAGCAGCGTTTGCCACTGAACCAAAGTACATTCACATCCCTGCACTTCGTGTTCTTGATCACAAAAGCTAGACCGAGGAATTGGATTGAATTGAATTTGACAATAGACAATAGACAATAGGTGCAGGAGGAGGCCATTCGGCCCTTCGAGCCTGCACCACCATTCAATATGATCATGGCTGATCATCCCCAATCAGTACCCCGTTCCTGCCTTCTCCTCATATCCCCTGACTCCGCTATTTTTAAGAGCCCTATCTAGATACATAGATACATAGAAAATAGGTGCAGGAGTAGGCCATTCGGCCCTTCGAGCCTGCACCACCATTCAATATGATCATGGCTGATCATCCAACTCAGTATCCCGTACCTGCCTTCTCTCCATACCCCCTGATCCCTTTAGCCACAAGGGCCACATCTAACTCACTCTTAAATATAGCCAATGAACTGGCCTCAACTACCCTCTGTGGCAGAGAGTTCCAGAGATTCACCACTCTCTGTGTGAAAAGGTTTCTTCTCATCTCGGTCCTAAAGGATTTCCCCCTTATCCTTAAGCTGTGACCCCTTGTCCTGGACTTCCCCAACATCGGGAACAATCTTCCTGCATCTAGCCTGTCCAACCCCATAAGAATTTTGTACGTTTCTACAAGATCCCCTCTCAATCTCCTAAATTCTAGCGAGTATAAGCCAAGTCTATCCAGTCTTTCTTCATATGAAAGTCCTGACATCCCTGACATCTAACTCTCTCTTGAAAGTATCCAGAGAACCGGCCTCCACCAGGAGGCAGAGAATTCCATTGCACGCTTTATAGTCACATGTGGCAATCACAGTGAAATTCTTTGCTTGCATACCTTGCCGATAGTCGCCCATGAAGGGGGCTTACAAATTTACATATTCCCCCCCCCCCGTGTAGTTCCCCCTTTGTTCTACCCCCCCCCCCCCCTCTCTCCCCCCCTCACAGTGGTCCCCACATGCCAGGTCCCCATTGTCCATTGTTCTAACCCCCTCCCTCACGGCGGTCCCCCCCCCCACGCGGGGTCCTCCGTTGTCCCTTCCCTCTGGGGGAAATACTGCCTTGGTGGACGTGCGACCATCCATTAACGTGAGGTCAACTCGACACTCTTTGTTCAACAAAACTGAGGAAATATCTTGTGTAGCAAGGAACTGCAGACGCCGGTTTAAACCGAAGATAGACACAAAAAAGCTGGAGTAACTCAGCGGGACAGGCAGCATCTCTGGAGAGAAGGAATGGGTGGCCATTCGGGTTGAGATGAACAGTTCGGATCTGAGGAAGGATCTTCACCCAAAACGTCACCCATTCTTTTTCTCCGGAGATGCTGCCTGACCCACTGAGTTACTCCAGCACCTTGTGTCTGTCTGAAGACATGTGAAGTCTTCCTCAATGTCCCGGACAATATTCATTCCATATTGAACATCACTAAAATAAAGAATCATTTTATCATCGCATTGGTTGGCAGGGCATCAAATTGTGTGAGGCTGGTTCTTGGCATCATATTGAGTAGATATTGTTGGCCATAGGGCCAGTTCCATTGCTTTAGGTTCCATTAAATAACCAGTCATGGTTTTGTACATTATAGCAGTGATTTACATTGAAAGATGTTCAATGACTCAGAGAATAGAACATAGAACATTCCAGACACCTGCATCTCCGGAGAACATGGATAGGTGACGTTTTGGGTCAAGATGCTTCTTCGGACTGTAGGTGACATTTTAGTTCAGGTCCCTTTATAAAATGTGGGGAAAGGGAGAAAAGAGCGACTGAGGGTGGTGAAAAATTACTCTCCCGAATACCTAAAGTCTTGCAATGTCTACAAGTCTCTTGCCCAGAAGTGGGGGAATCGAGGACCAGAGGACATACGTTCAAGGTGAAGGGGAAAAGATTTAACAGGAATCTGAGGGGGTAACCTTTTCACACAGAGGGTGGTGGGTGTATGGAACAAGCTGCCAGAGGAGGTAGTTGAGGCTGGGACTCTCCCGGCGTTTAAGAAACAGTTCGACAGGTACATGGATAGGACAGGTTTGGAGGGATATGGACCAAGCGCAGGTAGGTGGGACCAGTGTAGCTGGGACATGTTGGCCGGTGTGGGCAAGTTGGCAAATGTGGGCCGAAGGGCCTGTTTCCACGCGGTGTCACTCTATGACTCTAAGTCAGAAATTGGTCGTTGCTCTTTGGTTTCTTTCTTGCCATGCACACATGAGATGCTTGTTCTGCGTGCGACCCAGACAAATCATCCCACACACACGTGTACAATACATCCTGCCTCACCCCCTCAGTTTCTCCAGCATTTTTCTCTAGCTTCTGTGAACACGTGATTTGATGGCTGCTATCCGGGGCGGGATCCATGTGTACACGTGATAGATGTGGCTCACAGAAATGCATCCTGGCCCCAATGCAGAATAAGGTTGCCCACCCCTGATCTAGAGTCTAAAGGTTAACAGCGACTGCGGCAAAGCAGTTGGCTTGTATGGCAGCACACACACACACACACACCACCCTGGACATAGAACATGCCACCTGCAAAATGCACTCACTCCAAACCCACAACCTCTTGGACAGTCAATAGGTGCAAGGTTGCACCACCACTTAACAATTCCCCCAAAGTCAGGCACCATCCTAACATTGATATAGGATTATCTTCAGAATCACTGGGTCCAAGTCCCAGAATCTTCCACTCAATGACTTCCCCAGACACATGGCAACTCACAGTTACCTTATAGAAAAATAGAAAATAGGTGCAGGAGTAGGCCATTCGGCCCTTCGATATGATCATGGCTGATCATCCAACTCAGTATCCCGTACCTGCCTTCTCTCCATACCCCCCTGATCCCTTTAGCCACAAGGGCCACATCTAACTCCCTCTTAAATATAGCCAATGAACTGTGGCCTCAACTACCTTCTGTGGCAGAGAATTCCACAGATTCACCACTCTCTGTGTGAAAAATGTTTTTCTCATCTCGGTCCTAAAAGACTTCCCCCTTATCCTTAAACTGTGACCCCTTGTTCTGGACTTCCCCAACTCTTTGCCCCCTTATCAAGGACAAAGAGTGATTGCCAACAAATGGAGCTCCATGCCAACAAAGCATCAAATATAAATATAATAAAATCTTCACTGCAATATATATTGAAATGCATTGTCCATCTATCTGCTATTGTGTTGATGCATTTAGCTTGTTAAAGGTGAATTTGGTTAAGCCATCAATAAATCAAAGGAACATTCTAATATGATAATACTGGGAACTGAAAATCCACTTAGTGTGATGCCCTTGAACGATACACTGTTTAACAAAAGCAGAAAGTTATACAGTGGAACTGAATGTTTAATTCAATTGCTCACGGTCCTTTAAGATTTCACACCAGAATTTAGTTCCATCCATCCTAGGCTGCAAGAAACTGCAGCGAATTGTGGACGCAGCCCAGACCATCACGCAAAGCAACCTCCCTTCTATTGACTCCATTTATACCTCACGCTGCCTCGGCAAGGCCAGCAGCACCCTGGCCACTCCCTCTTCTCCCCTCTCCATTAGGCAAATTATATTTTAGTGTGAAAACGCACACCTCCAGACTCAGGGGCAGTTTCTTCCCAGCTGTTATCAGGCAACTGAACCATCCCACCACAACCAGAGAGCAGTGGTGAACTACTATCTACCTCTTTGGTGACCCTCGGATTATCCGTCTGAAGAAGGGTCTCGACCCGAAACGTCGCCTATTTCCTTCGCTCCATAGATGCTGCCTCACTCGCTGAGTTTCTCCAGCATTTTTGTCTACCTTGGACTATCCTTGATCAGACTTTGCTGGCTTTACCTATCATGGTAATCTATACACAGTGGATCGATAAAGGGATCGATTGTAATCATGTGTTGTCATTCTTCTTACTGGTTAACACGCAATAAAAGCTTTTCACTGTACCTGACACCTGACACCTGGTACCTGTACCTGACACACACACATGACAATAAACTAAACTGAAACTGACAAAAAAAGTTTTCCATTTTGACCTTTCAGAATTTTTTTTTAAATTGAATTTCTTTTGCTTTTCTCAGAATCACTAATGTCCTTATTCTTTACTCTTTAAGTATAAAGTAAAATAATTTGACAAATTACCTTACATCCTTTGTAATTAAAGAAATAAATAGATTTAATTATTGACGAGCAGTTGTATCGATGGTTAACAGAATATTGTAAAGGTTTCCTTGACTTTTGAATAATTTATCCTAAATTGGATCCCTTTGTTAATTTGAAACAAATACGTGCTGTGATTTATACATACACTACTATTGCCAATGTGAAAATAAGAACCAATGTATCCAAAAATTGGTGATGAAATTACACCGACAAAAGAACAGAAACGAAAGTAGACTCGAAACGTCACCCATCTGACCTGACGAGATACTCCGGCATTTTGTGTCTATCTTTGGTGTAAACCAGCATCTGCAGTTCCTTAAATAGACACAAATAGCTGGAGTAACTCAGCAGGACAGGCAGCATCTCTGGAGAGAAGGAATGGGTGGCGTTTCGGGTCGAGACCCTTCTTCAGACTCGACCCGAAACGTCACCCATTCCTTCCCTCCAGAGATGCTGAGTTACTCCAGCATTTTGTGTCTATCTTCAGTTTAAACCAGCACCTGCAGTTCCTTCCTACTCTCAGATATTAAGATACAACAGGATAAATTGTCCCAAAATATTAGGCGGAATAACACATGGGTCTAATTTCCAGAATCTCTGTATATTTCCTAATTTATCACCTTTAACTCTGAGTCAGGTAACATTTTGGGCTTGTAGATGGTCATAAACTTCTTTGAACATCTACCATTGCACATAGAGAGTTTAGTAGCCTGGTGCCAGGAAAACCTCCTTAATGTCAGCAAGATGAAGGAGCTAGTCACTGACCAGAAAACAGAGAGGTTTAATTTAGTTTAGTTTAGAGATACAGCATGAAAAAAGCCGTTGCCTATTTCCTTCGCTCCATAGCTGCTGCTGCACCCGCTGAGTTTCTCCAACACTTTTGTCTACCTTCGATTTTCCAGCATCTGCAGTTCCTTCTTAAACATGTAAAAAGCCCATTCGGCCCACTTAGTTCATGCCGTACATGTAGGCGGAATGGTGAACGGCTTGGATAGAGTGGATGTGGAGAGGATGTTTCCACTAGTGGGAGAGTCTAGGACTAGAGGTCACAGCCTCAGAATTAAAGGACGTTCTTTCAGGAAGGAGATCAGGAGAAATTTCTTTAGTCAGAGGGTGGTGAATCTGTGGAATTCTTTGCTACAGAAGGATGTGGTGGTCAAGTCAGTGGATATTTTTAAGGCAGAAACAGATAGATTCTTGATTAGTGCGGGTGTCAGGGGTTATGGGGAGAAGGCAGGAGAATGGGGTTAGGAGGGAGAGATAGATCAGCCATGATTGAATGGCGGAATAGACTCGATGGGCCGAATGGCTTAATTTCTCGACCTGAAACGTCGCCTATTCCTTCGCTCCATAGATGCTGCCTCACCCGCTGAGTTTCTCCAGCATTTTTGTCTACCTTCTGAATCTGGAGGTGTGCATTTTCACATTTCGGTGCCTCTTGACTGATGGGAGAGGCAGGAAGAGGGGAATGCTGTTATTTTCCCTGCCTCAACTACCTCCTCTGGCAGCTCGTTCCATACGCCCACCACTCTCCACATGAAAAGGCTTCCCCTTAGCTTCCTCTGAAACCGAAACCTATATCCTCTTGTTTTTGAATTCCATACTCTGGGTAAAAGATTTTCACCCGATCTCTTCCTCAGATGTTTTTATACACCTCTGTATGATCGCCCCTCAGCCTCCTGCGCTCTAGGGATTGCAGTCCTAACCTGCCCAACTTCTCCCTAAAGCTCAGGCCTCCACTCCCGGCAACACCCATTAAAATGTAAACAGTCTTCCCATTTTGCAATAATTACAGGGTGATGGAAGAGAAAAAAAAAACCCCAAAGGAACGTCTGATATTTGCAGAAAAAATATCATTTGTTGTAACATTTTTCTCGAATGTGTGCTGCAAATATTTGAACATGCCCAGCACTAAAAGGATACGGGCAAGAAAAAAACCTAAATGTCACAAGCGTATGTTGACTGGGTTAGCATTTAAGTGTACACAGATACTCCTGTCTGCTTTGCAACCCATTCAGATGAGTTTTCTTAATTGTCCTGTCAGCTATTACTAAAATTAAATTGTGTTATGCATAATGGGCTTCCAGATGGAATAAGATCTGACAACCTGGTCTCACCGGCTCCAGGGACCGATATTGAAGTGGGGACCATGAAACAGTCGACGCACAGTGTGCCGAGGTCACTTAATTCCACACACAATCTGCCACTTGGCAAACCGCACCGCACTTGCAGATGCCTTCAAATAGAACTGCGTCGGATGGAGGCCAAAACATCCATCAACCACCTTTATTACCGCCCTTGGAGATTCTAATCCCAGAGAACATTAGGCTGATTATGGACACAGGAGCCTTTGGATTTAGTGGGCATTTAGTGGGCTATTGGAAAGAAGTCACAAATTTGTGATGGTGTTGGCATTGGTTCATTAGTATCACGTGTGCTCAGATTCAGTGGGAAATTTTGTGTGCTCTCCTGTCAATTTTATACCATAACCAAGTATAATTAAGCCACACACAAGCAGAACAGGTGGTGTATAATAGTTACCTGTTATTACACCTGCTGCATTAAGGTGGAAGGCTCAGACGGAGTGGGTGTGGAGAAGATGTTTCCAATAGTGGGAGAATCTACGACCAGAGGGCCCAGCCTCAGAATAAAAGGACATACCTTTAGAAAGGAGATAAGGATGAATTTCTTTAGCCAAAGGTGAATCAGTGGAGTTCATGTTCGTAAATAGTGAACAGAATTCCTATCAAATAATTTCCCCTTCACCTTAAACCCTTGTCCTCTGGTCCTCGATTCACCTACTCTGGGCTAGAGACTCTGTGCATCTACCCGATCTATTCCAGAGGTGAGAATGGATAGGTGGTAAATGCTGTCTATAACAATATTGAAATGAAAGGCCATAGAAAAAGGTTATATTTATTTTATTGAAATTCATTAAAACAGATTCAAGATGTTTGAAGAAGGCTTCCCGATCCAAACTCCTACCCAACATTGTAAAGTTCACCATACAAGTTGGAACTGAGTGGCACTTATTGCAATAATCAAGGAGATGGCAATATTTGAAATTAGGCATTTCTACAATTCCTCTCCAGAGGGAGTTGCACATCATTCCAAACTGCACAATGTAGTTAGATCATTCACCTTCATTTCTTCTTACCCATGCATGGTTCCTCAATTTTATTATTTCCAAAGGTAGACACAAAATGCTAGAGTAACTCAATGGGTCAAACACCATCCCCATGAGAAAAAGGGTAGGTGACCTTTCGAGTCTGAAGAAGGGTCCCGACCAGAAACGTCACCTATCCTTTTGCTCCAGAGCATGACGGCACAGTCATTGTGGGCCGAAGGGCCTGTTCTTGTGCTCTACCGTTCTACGATCTATACATTTCAAACATGACAGCGCAGATTAAATGTAACCTGTTTGACTGCGTTCATGTGGAAGAAGGAACTGCAGGTGCTGGTTTGAATCAAAGGTAGACACAAAATGCTGGAGTAACTCAGCGGGACAGGCATCATCTCTGGAGAGAAGGAATGGGTGATGTTTCGAGTCGAGACCCTTCTTCATCTGTCTGAAGAAGAGTCTCGAACCGAAACGTCACCTATTCCTTCACCCCATAGATGCTGCCTCACCCGCAGAGTTCCTCTAGCATTTTTGTCTACCTTCGATTTTTCCAGCATCTGCAGTTCCTTCTTAAACATTTGGGTTTCTGTAACATCAGCAGAGAGGAAGTACACATTTTCAAGTGTGCTGCCGTTCATTTGGGGTGCAAGGTTTCGCCCCGAAACGTTACCAAGGAAGAAGGGTTTCGGCCCGAAACGTTGCCTATTTCCTTCGCTCCATAGATGCTGCTGCACCCGCTGAGTTTCTCCAGCATTTTTGTCTACCAACTGCCATGACCTCAGTTTTACAGTGAGTGTGGAAACGTTATACTGCATCTGAATTTCATCTCTCATTTAATACTGTATTTGTGGAGAATCCAAACGCCTTTTTGTTTGGGTCATGGCCGTGGCTGGGGTGTGCTGTCCCTTGTAGTTTGATTACACCGTGTCCCTGATTACATTTGGATGTAGCATGGGCAGTAGATCAGAGCGGCATACATTACTCTGCTGCCATTGTGTCCGGCTGTAATGAACAGGGCTAGATGACACAACTGGGAATTAAACATGGCAGATCAATCAAAAGACCAGGTCGTAAAACTTGTTGGGATGTCCGAGAGTGGACATTCAATCAAGCCGCGCGCTGCTACTGAGGCTGGACGTCTTCTCTTTAACTCGCCCACACATTCATTATTTGTAATTCTGTCTTCCAGTCGGTCTCAAACTCTTGGGTTAAAAGTGCACCATGACACGAAACCAATCAGTTTGAAGAATGCGAAATGTTTATGTAAGGGGTGAGAGAACGCTTGTCACCCAGTAGATTTCATACGAAGTGTGAGTCAGGCATAAAAACTCAATCACCAACAGATCCCAATTCAAAATACACTCAACTGTTCAGGAAGGAACTGCAGATGCTGGCTTAGACCGAAAAAGCTGGAGTAAGACTGAGTCTGTAGAAGGATCTCGGCCTCTTGCTATTGAGGGAGTGCAGCGTAGGTTTACAAGGTTAATTCCCGGGATGGCGGGACTGTCATATGCTGAGAGAATGGAGCGGGTGGGCTTGTACACTCTGGAGTTTACAAGGATGAGAGGGAATCTTATTAAAACATATACGATTGTTAAGGGTTTGGAGACGCTAGAGGCAGGAAACATGAAGGGTTTCTGAAGAAGGATTTCGGCCCGAAACGTCGCCTATTTCCTTCGCTCCATAGATGCTGCTGCACCCGCTGAGTTTCTCCAGCATTTTTGTGTACCTTCGATCTTCCAGCATCTGCAGTTCCTTCTTGAACAACATGTTCCCGATGTTGGGGGAGTCCAGAACCAGGGGTCACAGTTTAAGAATAATGGGTAAGCCATTTAGAACGGAGACAAGGAAACACTTTTTCTCACAGAGAGTTGTGTGTCTGTGGAATTCACTGCCTCAGAGGGCGGTGGAGGCAGGTTCTCTGGATACTTTCAAGAGAGAGTTAGATACGGCTCTTAAAGATAGCGGAGTCAGGGGATATGGGGAGAAGGCAGGAACGGGGTACTGATTGGGGATGATCAGCCATGATCACATTGAATGGCTGTGCTGGCTCGAAGGGCCGAATGGCCTATTCCTGCACGTATTATCTATTGTCTGTTTTGTCCCGAAACGTCACGCATTCCCTTCTCTCCAGAGATGCTGCCTGTCCCGCTGAGTTACTCCAGCGTTTTGTGTCTGACTTTGGTGTAAACCAGCATCTGCAGTTCCTCCTGCACGTTTTGCTTGAAACTTTGTTTTGAATCTCCAATTCTAGATGTAGGGAGGAAAATATCCCTGAGGTTGAAGAGTAATGATGCATTTGATTGCCACTCTCTCAATCTTTATCCTCTTAAGGGCCTGTCCGACTTTTTCGCCGACATGTTGATAGTCCAGCGGAGACCAGAAAAAGGTACAACTCTCTGGGTGACTACTCACGACCATACAGGCGTCACGTGTTGACATGTCGCGGGGTGACGCCTGTATGGTCGTGAGTAGTCGCCCAAAGACCATATATAACCATATAACAATTACAGTACGGAAACAGGCCATCTCGGCCCTTCTAGTCCGTGCCGAACACGTATTCTCCCCTAGTCCCATTTACCTGCACTCAGACCATAACCCTCCATTCCTTTCCCTGTCCATATAACTATCCAATTTATTTTTAAATGATAAAATCGAACCTGCCCCCACACTTCCATTGGAAGCTCATTCCACACGTACCTTTTTCTGGTTGCCGTTGGATTTTCGACATGTTGAAAATTTTCGGCGACTGGCTACGACTATGATGGGCGCTAGCTGTCGTTGAAAAAATCACATAAGTGGGACAAGGCCCTTTAGTTTCCCTCAATGTCAGTCAAACATTGTTTAAAAGGATGAGGGGGAACCTCATTGAAACCATAGTGAATAGTGAAAGGCTTGGATAGAGCTGATGTGGAGAGGATGTTTCCACTAAATGGACCCCTGTCTTTGTTACACTTCTGTGAACCATATAATTCAATGGCTATCCTCAATTTTCTGTCCACCTTCTGTAAGTGCAGTCCATGCCACAGCAACCTTCTGTATGTTACATAGAATAGAGAGGTACAAAGGCGTTAGCTGCAGAGCTGCTGCCTTACAGTGCCAGAGATCCAGGTTTCATCCTGACTGCGGGTGCTGCCTGTATGGAGTTTGTAGGTTCGCCCGGTGACTGCGTGGGTTTTCTGCAGGAGCTCCGGTTCCCTCCCACGCTCCAAAGACGTACAGGTTTGTAGGTGTAGGATAGAGTTAGTGTACGGGGTGATCGCTGGTCGGCGCGGGCTCGGTGGGTCGAAGGTCCCGTTTCTGCACTGTCTCTAAAGTCTACAGTCGAACATGGAACATGGTACATGGAATATGGAACATGGAACATGGAACATGGAACATGGAACATGGAACATCGAACATCGAACAATACAGCACAGGAACAGGCTCTGCGACCACAACGTTTGTACCAAACATGATACCATTAAAACTGATCTCATCTCCCTGCACCGACTAAATACTTGAGGGATATTACCTTAAGTTCCTTATCCTTCATTATAATTCATCAATTCTGTTGCAACTATTTTCCTTTTTACTTACCTATACAAAATATAATAGTCTATTCTTGTTTTTTTTTTGCCATTTTCCTTTCATATTCTTCTCCCCTTTATTAAGTTCTTGGTCGTCCACTACTGAGATCCCGTGTGCTTCCAATCCTCAGGCTAACTGCTATTTCTGGCAATATTCTAAGCCTTTTCTTTCGGTTTATTGCTATCTTTAATTCCACCTGTCATCCACAGAGGAATCTATTTTTCATTTGGGTTTTGATGGCTTAAAGGATTTTCTGCACAACTCCTTTAATAATGTATTTGAACTGTCCACTGCTCCAGCTTTTAAATGTAGTTTCCCAAACTGACCCACAGCCAACTCAACCCTCTTCATTAACTTAGCTCTTTGTACTTTACTACTGACAGCTCTCGCACCACATACCTGTACATCAATTTATCCTTAATAATAAATTTTATTTAATGGGCGCCTTTCAGACATCTCAAGGACACCTTACATAGTAAGATCTTAATACAGTAACTGAGTGGCGTGGTGTCGCAACTGGTCGAGCTGCTGCCTCACAGCGCCAGAGACCAGGGCTCGATCCTGACAATCCTACAGGTTTTACATGGATAGGACAGGTTTGGGGGGATATGGTCCAAACGCGGGCAGGTGGTGCTAGTGTGGCTGGGGCATGTTGGCCGGTGTGGGCAAGTTGGGCCGAAGGGCCTGCTTCCACACTGTATCACTCCATGACTCGATGCAAAATTTTTCAAATACTTTCAATTTACCATTTTCAGATATTGAAATAAATATTGTAGTACTGTAGCTTGATTAAGTTTTATTCTTTTTAAAATATTTTCGGATGATTGAATCATTCAATCAACTGTGACCAGCGAGTTCAAGAACAGCTTCTTCCCAAACAGCAGGCTCTTTCTTGAAGCACACTACACCACACTAACCACAAACCTACCTCAGCACCCAACCACTGTGGACTTTGTCTGCACAGGTTTTGCACTATTGTAGCGTTATCTTGTTCATCATCATCACCTTCATCATCATCATCGTCGAAAACATTAGCGACCCAGTGGCGCTGGTCTCCGACGGGAACGGTGACGGACGCACCACACATCCCTGTCCTCCAGTTCCTGCGGACTTCCGCCGCTGGAAGTCTAGGATGTGTGTGTGTGTGTGTGCGTGTGTGTGTGCTTTATCATCATTCCTTACAATGCCGTGTACGACAGTGATCGCAACTTCTACGGAAGTGTGGATGGCCGTTGGCTCACTAGAAGCTCATCCGCCCTTTGACAGGTCTTGTTTCTGGTCCAGCTGGGGGTCAACAGCCCCCTCCTCACCTGGCAAACCAGGTGGGGGAGACGGTTTAGTCGCCGACTGTCCAACCATGGAGCAGGTAGCACGGAATTACATGGTACACATGGCGGGGGGTGGGGGGAGGTGGGGGGGGGGGGGGGGGGAACTCCCCCCCGACCTTAATTGTACTACCGATTATTAATTCATTGTGTTATCCATTATTGTGTATTATTGTTGCATGAATGGACCTGTGACGTTCTAGCAAGCAAGAATTTCCTTGTTCTATTCACGGAAGATATGACAATGAAACTTTGTACCCACCATTTCGGAATTAGGGCCTGTATACCTCAGAGCGCAGGAGGATGAGGGTTGATCTTACAGAGGTGTTTAAGATCATGAGAGGAATAGTTAGGGTAAATGCACGGAATCGTTTACCCAGTGTAGGAGAATCAAAAACCAGAGGGCATAGGTTTAAGGTAAGGGGGGAAAAGAGTTAACAGGAACCTGAGGGGCAACCTTTTTACACAAAGGGTGGTGGGTGTATGGAATGAGCTGCTGGAGGAGGTATTTATGACGGAACTGCAGATGCTGGAAAATCAAAGGTAGACAAAAGTGCTGGAGAAACTCAGCGGGTGCAGCAGCATCTATGGAGCGAAGGAAATAGGCAACATCTGGGATGGGGATAGCATAAAGGGATCAGGGGGTATGGAGAGAAGGCAGGTACAGGATACTGAGTTGGATGATCAGCCATGATCGTATTGAATGGTGGTGCAGTCTCGAAGGGCCGAATGGCCTACTCCTACTCCTATTTTCTATGTTTCTATCTATGGAGCGAAGATGATATGAAATGATATGGAGCGAAGGAAATAGGTAACGTTTCGGGCCGAAACCCTTTGGGTTTCGACCCGAAACGTTGCCTATTTCCTTTGGGTTTCGGCCCGATACGTTGCCTATTTCCTTCGCTCCATAGATGCTGCTGCACCCGCTGAGTGATCTCCAGCACTTTTGTCTACCTTTGCTGGAGGAGGTAGTTGAGGCAGGTACTATCGCAACATTTAAAAGACATTTGGACAGGTACACGGATGGGACAGGTTTAGAGGGATATGGGAGAACGCAGGCAGGTGGTACGGGTGTAGATGGGTCATGTTGGACAGGGTGGCCAAGTTGGCTGAAGGGCCTGTTTCTGTGCTGTATCATTATGACATACTCTTAACTCTCTTCACATTTTGACAGATTAGGAGCCCTGGCTGCTTCTTACAGCAGCTTTGAGGCTGGGATTTACTCTGGGCCTGTTTATAATTCTACAGCCACATAGAGAACCTTCTTGGTATGCTGGGCACTGGAGAATGGTGCTTGACTTTGCCTTGCAAGTTCCCACTGGGAGGTTGATCTCTGACTTATCTTCCAGCTCTGTGGCAGGTGAGGTCAGCACTCCGCAGACTGCACAGTCTCGGTCGGGCAATGGTGTTGGCCTGAAGAAAAAGCTCACAGAAATAGTAGCAAGCAATGAAGTTTACTTTAGGCCTGAGAGATACAGCGTTGAAACAAGCCCTTTGGCCCACTGAGTCCACGCCGACTATGAGTTTGCACGTTCTCCCTGTGACATAGAAACATAGAAACATAGAAACATAGAAACATAGACAATAGGTGCAGGAGTAGGCCATTCGGCCCTTCGAGCCTGCACCGCCATTCAATATGATCATGGCTGATCATCCAACTCAGTATCCTGCACCTGCCTTCTCTCCATACCCTCTGATCCCTTTAGCCACAAGGGCCACATCTAACTCCCTCTTAAATATAGCCAATGAACTGGCCTCAACTACCTTCTGTGGCAGAGAATTCCAGAGATTCACCACTCTCTGTGTGAAAAATGTTTTTCTCATCTCGGTCCTAAAAGATTTCCCCCTTATCCTTAAACTGTGACCCCTTGTTCTGGACTTCCCCAACATCGGGAACATTCTTCCTGCATCTAGCCTGTCCAACCCCTTAAGAATTTTGTATGTTTCTGTAAGATCCCCCCTCAATCTTCTAAATTCTAGCGAGTACAAGCCGAGTCTATCCAGTCTTTCTTCATATGAAAGTCCTGACATCCCAGGAATTAGTCTGGTGAACCTTCTCTGCACTCCCTCTATGGCAAGAATGTCTTTCCTCAGATTAGGAGACCAAAACTGTACGCAATACTCCAGGTGTGGTCTCACCAAGAACCTGTACAACTGCAGTAGAACCTCCCTGCTCCTATACTCAAATCCTTTTCCGCGTGGGTTTTCTCCGGGTGCTCCGGTTTTCTCCAACACTCCAAAGACATACAGTTTATAGGTTAATTGGCTTGGGTATAATTGTAAAAATTGATAATGCTAGTGTGCGGTGTGATCGCTGGTCGGCCTGGACTTGGTGGGCAAAAGGGCCTGCTTCCGTGTTGTGCCTCTAAAGTCCAAAGTCTAAATCTAAGCTATATATTCTCCAAATCAAAAGCAGTCGGTGTTGATTGATACAGTAGCAGGGGTGGGAGATTGCAACCTTCACGTGGTCCGCCTTGTTTCGACGAATGCAATCAACCCGGCGTGCACAATCAAATAAGATCAAATAGAACGAGTTGTCCTACAACTTTAGGCTGTGCACGCCATACGCAAGAAGAAGAAGATCCAGTGGCGTGGCACAGATTTGTGGTTGACATTGTTCAGTTTAGTTTATTGTCACGTGTACCGAGGTACAGTGAAAAGCTTTTTTTGCGTGCTAACCAGTCAGTGGAAAGACAACCAATCAGTCTGAAGAAGGGTTTCAGCCCGAAACGTCGCCTATTTCCTTCGCTCCATAGATGCTGCCTCACCCGCTGAGTTTCTCCAGCATTTTTGTCTACAGTAGAAAGACAAAACATGTTTGCCATGGTCGCGATACATGATTGCAGATTGGCTTCTGTGACGAGCCCACAAATAGACGCCAGGGTTGGGTGTTTGCAATTCTTTTTCTTTCTTTGAAAATCTTTTAATTAATTTTTTTTCCAAAAAAAAATAAAAAATGATAAACACAACAGTGATATTGATACATAGGGATCAGGATTACATTAACAACAAGTGTAACCTAAATATAAGTCCAGTGTCAAAATACACATTGGGTATAGATCTCCCGGTCTCTATGTAAATATGGTTAAATGTTTAAAAGAGAGTTTTCAATTCATGTAACTGAGGGGAATAAGCAGAAGAAAAACAAGAGTTCCGTTGCCTCAAAGTGTACACTAGTTGTGATGAAGTTTCAATGTCAAGTTGGTAGACTTTGCAATTACATATTCCGTTTACTTCTTGGCCATATTCCCAATGGATTCCTTCCCTGACAAATAGATATATTGTTCTGTCACTGCTCAGTTAATGACTTACCTTTAATTGGAATTCACTTTTGTCACTGGGGCTTCATGTGCTCAAAGCAGCGAGTTATATTTTATGTGGAGTACATTTAAATGACACTAAATTGTATTATTAAAGCATGACTTCAAGCGATATCGCGCTTTCTCATCTTAGAGACATATCCAACCACCTTGTAAAGGTGCAGTCGTTATGGTAATAAAGTGGGAACTCAACAATTATGGGTAAAAAATGAGATACTGAAGTAAATGGAGGTCAGAGCGTCATGCAGTACGGAAACAGGCCCTTCGGCCCAACTTGCCCATGCCAACCAAGATGCCCCATCTACACTAGTCCCACATTTGGCCCATGGACTTGTCCAAATGTATTTTAAATGTTTAATAATATATGAACTAAATTAAAATATTAATATATTTAGTGTTTTGTAATAAGACTCCTAAAGTTGCGCGATATCGCTTGAAGTCATGCTTTAATAATACAATTTAGTGTCTTGTGGTAGCCAACAGGTTCACTAATATTGTGTAAGAAGGAACTGCAGATGCTGGTTTAAACCGAAGATAGACACAAAAAGCTGGAGTAACTCAACGGGACAGGCAGCATCTCTGGAAAGAAGGGTCGCGACCTGAAATGCCACCCATTCCTTCACTCCTGAGATGGTGCCTGTCCCGCTGAGTTACTCCAGCTTTTTGTGTCAACCTTCGATTTAAACCAGCATCAACATAAAGTAAACTCAACGTCCTTACAAATCTGTCTCAGCCAACATCTCTCTGGGCCTGGAGGGTGCACCTGTCTCTTTAACCCAAGATAATTTCTCCAGCACACGATGTTATCAACTAATTCCTTGACGTCCCTCTCGGTAACCCTGGCAACAGAGACACCGGTGCAATCATTTCCAAGTCAAAGAGTCATAGAGTGACACAGTGTGGAAACAGGCCCTTCAGCCCAACCTGCCTACACCAGCCAACGTGCCCCAGCTACACTAATCCCACCTGCCTGCGTTTGGTCCATATCCCTCCAAACCTGTCTTATCCATGTACCTGTCTAACTGTTTCTTAAACAATGGGATAGTCCCAGCCTCAACTACCTCCTCTGGCAGCTCGTTCCATACACCTACCACCCTTTATCTGAAAAAGTTACCCCTCGGATTCCTAATAAATCTTTTCCCCTTCAACGTAAAACCTATGTCCTCTGGTCCTCGATTCACCTACTCTGGGCAAGAGACTCTGTGCGTCTGCACTCTATTCCTCTTCTCCTCTTCTTCTTCTTGCATATGGCCAACTTGTTCTATTTGATCTTATTTGATTGTGCACGCCAGGTTGATTGCATTAGTCGAAACAGGGCGGACCACGTGAAGTTTTGCGATCTCCCACCCCAATCTGTTCCTCTCATGATTTTATACACAGGACGCTTCTACAGCGGGCAGTTGCGGAGCATGTGTGCCTCTAACGGCATGCTGATGATCTCTGATCACAGTGCCTGGTTGGTGGTGGCTGAGAAGGATTAAACCAGAGCTTCTCAGCAATGCCTACTGTTCCTGAAACATCAAAGTGTGGAAATGAGAACTAAAGGGTGCTGCTGAAAATCGCAATATTTTTATAAAGTCTAAAAATATTGTCTTTAAAAATAGCACGAGGGAGGTGTGCAACATTGCATAACTCCAATAAAACAACTCAGATTCATTTACAGTCACATAGTTATCAGGCTTCTGAACAGCCCTTCCTATTAGCTAGCGTACTGCCCGATTCACCTCTCCCCCAATGCGGACATTGGACCTTGTCTCTGGGTAGGAGAGTCAAGAACTGGAGGGCATGGGTTTAAGGAGAGAGAGAGAGGAAGATTTAATAGGGACATGAGGGGGCAACTTTTTCACTCAGAGAGTGGTGGGTGTATGGAACCAGCTGCCAGAGGAGGTGGTTGAGGCAGGGACTATAACAGCATTTAAAAGCCACCTGGACATGTACATGTATAGGAAAGGTTTAGAGGTATACGGGCCAAATGTACGCTCATGTGACTAGCTGAGATGGGGGACTTTGATCAGCATGGACCTTGAGCTGACATGTGCAGTTTTGGTCACCAAATTTGAGGAGGGACATTCTTGCTATTGAGGGAGTGCAGTGTGGATTTACAAGGTTAATTCCCGGGATGGCGGGACTGTCATATGTTGATAGAATGGAGCAGCTGGGCTTGTATACTCTGGAATTTAGAAGGATGAGAGGGCATCTTAATGAAACATATAAGATTATTTAAGGATTAGACACGCTAGAGGCAGGAAACATGTTCCCGATGTTGGGGAAGTCCAGAACCAGGGGCTACAATTTAAGAATAAGGGGTAGACCATTTAGAGCAGCGATGAGGAAAAACTTTTTTGCCCAGAGAGTTGTGAATCTGTGGAATTCTCTGCCTCAGGGGGCAGTGGAGGCCAATTCATCCTGAAGCCGCGGTCTCCGGTAGGAAAAGTGCCGATTCGGGCGCTCCAAGTGGCTGAATGTGTTCGACCGTCCCGAAGTCGGAGTTTAGATCATCCCGACAAGAGGGCCTGTAATCCGGCTGTCCGTTGCGGTGACTACGCAGGGTTTATGGCCCCGACCACAGGTGAACAAAGGAGGAGGATTGGCTGAACTCTGTGCCCTCCACCACAGTGAAGAATGCTGTGGTGGATGTTTGTGTTAAATTCTATTGCGTATAGTGTGTTCTTTTTTTAAGTGTATCGCTGCTGGCAAATTCATTTCACTGCACCTTCGGGTGCATGTGGCGAATAAATTTGACTTTGACTTTTGACTTTGATTTCTCTGGATACTTTCAAGAGAGAGCTAGATAGGGCTATTAAAGATAGCGGAGTCAGGGGATATGGGGAGAAGGCAGGAACGGGATACTGATTGTGGATGATCAGCCATGATCACATTGAATGGCGGTATTGGCTCGAAGGGCCATATGGCCTACTCCTGCACCTATTGTGCATTGCAGTGGTTATTAACCTTTTTAGCATACATATGTGCATACGCAAAGAAAATACTGTATGTGGTATCTTTGTTAGGTTCCTAAAAATGGGCTCAACAAATGAATATGTTATTTATGACACATTCATGTCCCCCGGTAAAGCCCCAAACGACCCCCCCATGGGGGTCCCGACCCCCCAGGTTAAGAACCACTGGTCTATTGTCTATTGTCTATAATGGCAAGGCCACAATACTGAGGACCCAGGACAGAGAATGAAGGGAGGACCTAGCGGTGGCAGGCTTGGTTTGCCGCGGCGAGGACATTTCGACTGTTCGATTACATTTTTGGAACGTTGTCGACGCCAGAAACGGGACAACCTTTGTGTGCTTCCTCGGTGGGGTCAGCTGGAGGCTATTACCGGATTGTATGCAAAAACAAAGCACCTCACTGCACCGAGGTAGATGTCACAATAAAGTATGATTGAATCATTGAAGCCTGCACTCTGCATCTTCCCCTTCCCTACAAAGTCAAAGTCCATTTTATTCGTCACATACACCTGAAGGTGCAGTGAAATGAATTTGCCAGCAGCGATACACTCAAAAATAACACACAACACCCAATAGAATTTAACACAAACATCCACCACACCATTCTTCACTTTGGTGGAAGGCAACAAAGTTCAGCCAGTCCTCCTCCCCAATTCACCCGTGGTCGGGGCCATAGACCCCCCATAGTCGCCGCTACAGATGGCCCGATGTACAGGCGGTGGAACACACTCCGCGGCTTGGATGTCCCGAATTGGCACTTTCTTACCGGAGTCCGCGGCTTCAGGATGTTATGGGCCGCAGGGATCCCAGGCTCTGGATGGCAAGTCCATGCCCGCCCGCGGCTAGAAGCTCCGCAGACCGTGGCTCCAGCTATTGTACTTTTTTTATTTATTTTTTTATTTATTTATTTTTATTTATATTTTTTTTTATTATGAAACTACTTTTATTCAAAAAATAAAAATAAACATAGAGTAGTAACACAATCAAAGACTGCCTAAGCTGACAGTTTACAAACAAATGATCGTCAAATTAATAACGTCAACGTCAACTGGACCCACGAATGGCCGTTGAAGGTCGAGTGTTCCGTTTATCAACAAAACACTCGACCTTCAACGTCGACCAGTATTCATGGAAAGCCTCCAAAGTCCCCTTGGACACCACGTGTTCCCTCTTAACACTTAAACAAAATTATCAAATTAAAATATTAACATTCTTATCGATAATATATTCAACCTCCTGTGGTGACCAGCGTGCACAGAAGGCCTCCACAGTCCCCATGGACACCGCGTGTTCCTTTTCTAGGGACACGCGAGCACGGACGTAACCCCAGAAAAGGGGCAGGCAGGCAACCGCTGTGTGGCCATCGACTGCCCGCTGCCTGGACCCGCGAATGGCCATCCTGGCCAGGCCCAGGAGCAGACCGACAGGGAGACCCCCTCCTCCCTCCCATCCTTCCCCCTCTGCACCGGGTGCCCATAAATTAATAGTGTTGGACTAAAATGTAGCCAAAACTTGAGGAGCAGCCCTTTCAGATACTCGAACAGTGGCTGCAACCTCTCACACTCTATGTACACATGGAACACGGTCTCTTCCTCACCGCAGAAATGACAAGCAGGGGAAGAGTCCGTGAACCAGCTCAAATACCTATTACAGGCCACGGCTTTGTGCAACACTCTCCACCCCAGGTCCCCGATGTAAAGGGGGAGGACTCCCTCGTAGAGAGACCTCCACTGGGGACCGCTCCCCTCGTCAGGTGGTAACACGGACCGCCAGGGTGTGTCTGGACGGAAGACGAGGGCGAGGAAGTGGAGAGTGTGCAAGAGCAGCCTGTACAGTACGCGCCTCTCCGCGTCACAGAACGGCACGTGGGCATCTCGGAAAGGCGGCTCATGTTGCATGGGGCCGACTCTCGGGGAGGGACCCGGGCCGAGGGCCCTATGAACAATTCCGACTGAGCGGGGGTAAGCTCGTCCGGAATCGCTCCATGCACACGCCTCTCCTCGACACCCACCGTCACAGCCACGACACCCCCCTCCCCCTGAGGAGTAGGGCCCTGGCTGAAGGTGACCAAATTCCTGGCCTTCAAGAGGTCACGGTAAAAGCCAGGCAACTCCCGCCTAGCACGTCGACTCATGCCCGCTAATGGGAGCCGTGAGCCCTCCTGAAGGCAGCGCCCCTGGCGTAAAAAATACGTCGCCAACACGTGCCATTTAGGAGGGTAGTCCGAGTAGATGTACCTCCGCAGGGTCCTGAGTCGGAGAGCCGCCACCTGGGTACGAATACAGACCAGCGCCTGACCGCCCTCCTCCAACGGGAGACTCAGAACCCCAGCAGAGACCCAGTGGTTCCTCTCACCCCAGAAGAAGTTGACCAATCTCCTCTGTAACATGGTTATAAAATAAGAGGACGGGATCATAGTGGCCATCCGGTACCACAGCAGAGAGGCCACCAGCTGGTTTATAACTACAGCCCTGCCCCGGTAAGAGAGCACACCAAGTAGGCCGGACCAACGTCCCAGCCGGGCAATCACCTTCGCCTCCAGCTCCTGCCAGCTCACCGGCCATGCCCCCTCAGCGGGACTCAGGTAGACCCCCAGATAGAGGAGGTGCGTGGTATTCCACGCAAAACCTGCCATCTCCTCCGGCAGGGAGTCCACCTGCCACCCACCCACCAAGAGACCAGAACACTTCCCCCAGTTGATCCTGGTGGAGGAAGCAGCCGAGAAAACCTGCTGGCACTCACGCATCCTCCGCAGGTCAACAGGGTCGGTGAACATCTGAATGACATCATCGGCGTAGGCCGAGAGAACCACCTCCATCCCCGGCCCCGGTAAAGCCAGGCCTGTCAACCGCCTCCGGAGAAGGCACAGGAAAGGCTCGACACAGATGGAATACAGCTGGCCGGACATGGGACATCCCTGACGAACCCCCCTCCCAAAGGGAATGGGGCCAACAAAGAGCCGTTGACCTTAACAAGGCATTCTGCAGCAGTGTATAAAAGTCAGACCCAGGCCACAAAGTGTGGTCCAAATCCGAACGCCTGCAGAGTCCCCAGAAGGTAGTCGTGCTCCACCCTGTCGAACGCCTTCTCCTGGTCGAGGGAGAGAAAGGCGACTGACTGACCAGCCCCCTGGGTCAGATGGATCAGGTCCCGGACCAGATGGATATTGTCTTAGATGGACCGGCCCGGGACTGTGTACGACTGGTCATGGTGGATCACCTGGGACAACACGGGACCCAGGCGATTCGCCAATGCCCGTGCAAAAACTTTATAGTCCGTGCTGAGGAGAGAGACCGGGCGCCAGTTCTTCAAAAGGCGGAGATCGCCCTTCTTGGGCAGCAGGACAACAACTGCCCTGCGCCATGAGAAGGGCATCTCCCCAGTCGCCAGGCTCTCCCCCAGGACCTTCATATAGTCACCCCCAGGACATCCCAGAAGGCTCTAAGGTACTCCACAGTCAGCCCATCCAGCCCTGGAGACTTGCCCCCCTTGAGCTGGTGCAGGGCACCAGTCAACTCCTCCAGAGTTAGGGGATCATCCAGGTGTTCAGCCACATCATTGCACACAGCGGGTAAGCCCTCCCACAGGACCTCTTGCGCCTCCCCACTCGATGTGCCTGCCGAGAACAGAGTCTTGTAGAAAGACCCAACCGAGGCACCAATGCTCTCTGGATCTGTGACAGAGGAGCCATCATCCGCAAGCAACTCAACAAGCTGCCTGCGGGCTCCTCGCCCCTTCTCCAGAGAAAAGAAAAAGGAGGAGGCGCGGTCCAGATCGTGTAACATCTGGACTCGCGACCTCACATACGCACCCCGGGACATCCTAAGCTGCAAATCCCTCAGTGCTCCCTTCTTCTCCTGGTATTCCTCCCACTCACATGAAGCCCCACCAGCTATTGTACTAGGGTTTGCCGTGATTGCATGTATTATCTGATCTGTTTGGATCAAAGCCTTTCACTGCACCTCAGTACATGTGACAATAATAAAACTCAACACAAATTAAATTGGGAAATCCTATCAGACCACGGCAGAAACCCAGCTTGCCGCCGACCCTTACAGAGATTGTGTGTGTGTGTGTGTGTGTGTGTGTTTTGGTTTCCGACCGTCCTCTCCAATATTTGTATCATCCCTACTTTTCTCCTTCCAGCCAAATGTCAATGTTTCTGAGCAAAACAAACCCTGGCTTTGCCAAGAGCAACAGTCAGATGGCCACCAAGCCAGATGTTAAATTATAATTTCCGACTTGGGTCCTGGGCATCTGCTGTCCTTTTTTCAATAGGCAATTATATAATCCCACTGAGGGTGGGGGCTAATGTGCAACCAAACTGGCAATAAAGTAGCCCGGCGATTTAATGACACCAGGCTGTTTTATTCTCATCAGCATGCAACTGTGAAATCAACATTTTCTGGAGAAAATCCCAGATAATGCCCAAAATCCCAGATAATCCTCTTTTTTTTTTCTTTTTTTTTTTTTTTTCTCTTTTTTAAAAAATTTCTATATTGCACTACTACTACGGACTGACGCAAAACTGCATTTCGTTGTACCCATACTCAGTATTTGTGCAATGACATTAAAGTTGAATTGAATTGAATTGAATTGAATTGCCTGGCCATTTTGCATCAGCTGTGTCAGGCCATGGCAGATAGCCACGGTGGTACAGCTGGTAGTTTAGATGGCGAATCTTGGCCGGCATGGATGAGTTGGGCTCAAGGGTCTAGTTTAGATTAGCTCCGTTGATTGTCACGTGGACCGAGGTAGTTGAGCCATTTACATGTCACAGATTCACTGTGACGGATGTTTGTGTGAATTGTGTTGGTGTGTGTCTTGGTTCTTTTCTTGTATGGCTGCAGAAACCACATTTCGTTTGAACTTCATGTGAGGTTCAAATGACAAATAAACGGTATTGTATTGTATTGTATTGTACAGTGTATAGTTACATGATAAGGGAATACCTTTAAGTGCATGGTAAAGTCAGTAAAGCCTGATCAAAGGTAGTCCAAGGTAGACAAAAGTGCTGGAGAAACTCAGCGGGTGAGGCAGCATCTATGGAGCGAAGGAGTAGGTGATGTTTCGGGTCGAGACGCTTCGCTCCATAGATGCTGCCTCACCCGCTGAGTTTCTCCAGCACTTTTGTCTACCGTTGATTTTTCCAGCATCTGCAGTTCTTTCTTAAAGATAGTCCAAGGGTCACCAATGAGGTAGATAGTAGTTCAGGCAAGCTCTCAAGTAGGATGGTTCAGTTGCCTGATAACAGCTGGGAAGAAACTGTCCCTGAATCTGGAGGTGTGCGTTTTCACGCTTCTGTACCTTTTGCCCGATGAGAGAGGGGAGAAGAGGGAGTGGCCGGGGTGAGACTGGCCCTTGATTATGCTGCCGGCCTTGCCGAGGCAGCGTGAGTTGTAGATGGAGTCAATGGAAGGGAGGTTGGTTTGCGTGATGGTCTGGGCTGCGTCCACAATTTGTTGCAATTCTTTGCGGTCTTGGATGGAGCCGTTCCCAAACCGAGCTGTTGTGCATCCCGATAAAATGCTTTCTATGGCACATCTGTCAAAGTCGTAGAATCTGTTTCAGTGCCTTGCAACTCTATGACTCTACAAGCTAAGTCACATCTCTCACAGGAGAAATAAACCTTTCATAAGTCAACGAGACAAAAATATGGAGGCTTGAAAAATCTGCAACATTCTTGTATTATTCCCATGCCTTGGGTACTGAATGCAGTGTAAATGGAGAACAAATGACTAAAGCAATCGATGGTATTTCCTGCTACACCATTCAAGCAAACATTAGAATGGGAGTGGGAATTTAGTTTAGTTTAGAGATACATTGTGGAAGCAGGCCCATCGGCCCACAGAGTTCGTGCCAACCAGTAATCGCCCGTATACTAGTTCCATGCTAGTTTCGCATCCTACACACTAAGATGGAATTTTCAGAATCTAATAAACCTACAAGCCAGCACGTCTTTGGGATGTGGGAGGATACCCGGAGCAGCCGGAGAAAACCCACCCAGTTACAGGGAGAACGTACAAACTCCGCACAGACAGCGCCCACAGTGAGGATCGAACCTGTGACTTTGACGCTGTGAGACAACAGCTCTACCGGTCTGCCACCGTGTTGCTGGAGGTTGGGGAACTGGACTGGTGAAGCGATGCTGTGGAAACCTAATCGGAAATTCTTTGAATTATGGTCCACATTTCAACAGAAACTTCAGCACAAGAAATGCAACTATTGGTGGTTTTCATTATTCCATTGGAAGGCAATTAAGTTTTGTAAAACACCGGCAATTTGCTGTCTGTGTTTTATACTTGCTTACCTAATTAATGCTGATAAAAGTTCTGGTTCGTAGCCAGCCAGATTCTTTAATTCTTGCATTTTTGGATGCTAAGGAGATTACAAACGCACACAAGGCATCTTGCTTGGGGAAATCTTGCTTGACTAATCTTCTGGAATTTTTTGAGGATGTAACAAGTAAAATGGATAAGGGAGAGCCAGTGGATGTGGTGTATCTGAACTTTCAGAAACCCTTTGATAAGGTCCCACACAGGAGATTAGTGGGCAAAGTTAGAGCACATGGTATTGGGGGTAGGATATTGACATGGATAGAAAATTGGTTGACAGATTGGGAAACAAAGAGTAGGGATTAACGGGTCCCTTTCAGAATGGCAGGCAGTGACTAGTGGGGTACCGCAAGGCTCGGTGCTGGGACCGCAGCTATTTACAATATAGATCAATGATTTTGATGGAGGAATTAAAAGTAACATCAGCAAATGTGCAGATGACACAAAGCTGGGTGGCAGTGTGAACTGTGAGGAGGATGCTATGAGGATGCAGGGTGACTTGGACAGGTTGGGTAAGTGGGCAGTTGTAGTTCTGCTGTTGTACAGGGCCCTAGTGAGACCACACCTGGAGTATTGTGTGCAGTTTTGGTATCCTAATTTGAGGAAGGACATTCTTGCTATTGAGGGAGTGCAGCGTAGGTTCACGAGTTTAGTCCTAGGATGACGGGACTGTCCTATGAAGGAAATGTCATATGTTGATAAAATGGAACGACTGGGCTTGTATTCACTGGAATTTAGAAGGATGAGAGGGAATCTTATAGAAATATATAAAATTATTAAGGTATTGGACACTAGATGCAGGAAACATGTTCCCGAAGTTGGGGGAGTCCAGAACCACGGGCCACAGTTTAAGAATAAGAGTAGGCCATTTAGAACGGAGATGAGGAATAACTTTTTCACCCAGAGAGTTGTGAATTTGTGGAATTCTCTGCCTCAGAAGGCAGTGGAGGTCGATTCACTGGATGCATACAAAACAGAGTTAGATAGAGCTCTTAGGGATAACGGAATCAAGGGATATGGGGAGAAGGCAGGAATGGGGTACAGATTGTGGATGATCAGCCATGATCACATTGAATGGTGGTGCTGGATCGAAGGGCCGAATGGCCTACTCCTGCACCTATTTTCTATGTATCTATGTATCTAACTGTGACATGTTTTTGATTTCACACCAAACTCACAACTCATGTCGAGTCATAGAGTCATACAGTGTGGAAACAGGCCCTTCGGCCCGACTTGCCCACACTGACCAAAATGTCCCATCCACACTATAATCCCCTTGCCTGCATTTGGCCCATACCCCTCCAAACCTGTCCTATCCATGTCCCTGTCTAATTGCTTCTTAAACATTGTGACAATCCCTGCCACAACTACCTCCTCCGGCAGCTCGTTCCATGCACCTACCACCCTTTGGTTGGAAAAAGTTCCCCCTCTGATACCTATAAAAGCTTTCCCCCTTCAACTTAAACCTATGCCTTCTGGTTCTCGATTCCCCTTCCCTGGGCAAGAGACTCTGTGCCTTGCTCAGAATGCATCACATCTCGACAGTGAATGACTAAAGATGCGATTAGCTCATAGAATTTGAAGAGTCAGCTACAGATGTGATCTCTGGCTTCTCAGCGTGAGAAAAATATAAAAGCGGTGAAAGTTTGAAAATGTAACAGATGGTATTGCGAGATCAGAACTCAAACAAATCATCGCTTCAGCTCTTGGCTTTGTGCCACATTTTCAGTCAGCATTTTAATAAATTATTTAAATCTGTACATTTAACCAACTCTCTAATAGATTTAGAAATGTGTTTGCAGGCACAGTGAGCTGTTAGGAAGGTTAATGCAGTGTTAACCTTTATTTCAAAGAGGGTGGCAAACATGCTGAAGGAAAGAGAGGCAAAGAGAGTCGTACAGCGTGGAAACAGGTTCTCCGGCCCAACTTGCCCACGCCGACCAACATGTCCCAGCTACACTAGTCCCACCTGCCTGCTTTAGGCCCATATCCCTCTAAACATGTCCTATCCATGTACCTGAGCTCTGAGAGGTATATAAAATTAAGATAAGCATAGATCATAAAAAGTCATAATTTTGCCCCCCAGGTTAAGATTCATAGAGTCATATAGCAGTGTAAACAAGCCCTTATCCCTCTAAAGGGCCTGTCCCACCTTCACGACCTAATTCACGACCATTTTTACTCGTGGACATTTTTCATCAGGCTAGAAAAAACGCCGCAACCTACTTGATGCCACGAGTGCCTACAACTAGCATCACGGCCTACCTACGACCTCCTACGACCTACTACAATCTCGTGACGACCATGCTGCGAGTATGAGTCAAGGGCAAACTCGGCAGAGGTCGTGAATTAGGTCGTGAAAGTGGGACAGACCCTTAAACCTGACCTATCCATGCACGTGTCCAAATGCCAAAATGAAATCATAAGACGGGCCAAATGGCCTAATACTGGTCCGATGTCTTAAAATGATATGACTTCGCCTTTGCGGTTGCAGCTCCTAGACTGTGGAACAGCATCGCTCTTCCCATCAGAACTGCCCCCTCCATCGACTCCTTTAAGTCGAGACTTAAAACTCATCTCCCAAGCCTTTCTTGAGCAAGGGGTATACGTATATATGTATGTACTTAATCTATGAACTACTGTTGTGTAACGTTAGTAACTCCACCAATGTAAAGCACTTTGGCCAACGAGAGTTGTTTTTTAAATGTGCTATAGAAATAAAGTGACTTGACTTGACCTTATAAGATATAGAAGCAGAATTAGGGACGTTAGTCTTTGTCTCTTGAACTATTATGCTGCAATGCTGGGAACTATAATCTGCATTCTACGCCTTCTACTTTGGTCTACCTACTGAACCCGGGACATGGCCCGGGACGGCCAAGCAAGGCGATGCTGAAGACATTGATGGAAGACGCACGTGTAGAGACAAAAGAGGAGCTTGCCGGCTGCACGGAGGATGGAGATGTGTGGTGCGTCCGTCACCGTCCCCACTGGAGGGAAGGAATGGGCGAGACCCTTCTTCAGACTGATGTCAGGGGAGGGTGAGAGCCTCTGTTGTCTACTGGCTTAGTCAGAGCAGTTATTTCCTTGCACTCGGTATAAAGAATTGGCCAGGTGTGCAGGGAAGAACTGCAGGCGCTGGTTTAACTCGAAGGCTTAAATCAGTCTGAAGAAGGGTCTCGACCCAAAACGTCACCCATTCCTTCTCACCAGAGATGCTGCCTGCCCCGCTGAGTTACTCCAGCTTTTTGTGTCTACCCAAGAATTGATCAGGAACAGCTTCTTCCCCTCTGTTAACAGGTTTCTGAACGGTCCTTGCATAAGCTAGGATACTGTCTGATTCACCTCCACCCCATTGAGGACATTGGACTTGTGTCTCTGGAACTGATGTGCTACAATGCTGAGAACTATATTCTGCACTCAGCATCTTCCCCTTTGCTCCACCTATTACACTCGAGTTTGGCTTGATTAGATTTATGTCCAGCATTATCTCATTTGATTGGATGAACTGCAAAATATAGTTCTTCATTGTGACTTGTGAAAATAATAAACCTAAGCCTTGCATCATTTAATGTTTAAAAAAAGATACAAAGTGCTGGAGTAACTCAATGGGGTGAGGCAGCATCCCTGAATAATTAATGAATGAATTAACTAATTAATTGATTAATTGATTAATTAATTAATTAATTGATACTTTTTTGTCACTTGTGACAAGTCAGTGAAATTCTTTGCTTTGCGTACCCGAGATATCTATCCATGTTTGTTGGCTCCCTTTGTGTGGTGACTCTTCACATACAATAGACAATAGACAACAGGTGCAGGAGTAGGCCATTCGGCCCTTCTAGCCAGCACCGCCATTTAATGTGATCATGGCTGATCATCCCCAATCAATACCCCGTTCCTGCCTTCTCCCCATATCCCCCTGACTCCGCTATCTTTAAGAGACCTATCTAGCTCTCTCTTGAAAGTATCCAGAGAACCGGCCTCCACCGCCCTCTGAGGCAGAGAATTCCACAGACTCGCAACTCTCTGTGAGAAAAAGTGTTTCCTCGTCTCCGTTCTAAATGGCTGACCCCTTATTCTTAAACTGTGGCCCCTGGTTCTGGACTCCCCCAACATCGGGAACATGTTTCCTGCCTCTAGCGTGTCCAAGCCCTTAACAATCTTATATGTTTCAATAAGATATCCTCTCATCCTTCTAAACTCCAGAGTGTACATGGCCAGCCACTCCATTCTCTCAGCACAATGACAGTCCCGCCATCCCGGGAATTAACCTTGTAAACCTACGCAAAAGCAAGAATGTCCTTCCTCAAATTAGGAGACCAAAACTGCACACAATACTCCAGGTGTGGTCTCACTAGGGCCCTGTACAACTGCAGAAGGATGCCCAAGGTATGCAAACAATCACCACATAAAGGGCGCTGTCAGACATGGATAGATGACGTTTGCAGGCAGGGCCCATCTTTAGTATCATGTTTTTAAAACCTTGTTTTCTGACAATGAAGGGAAGTTGCTTGCAGCTTTATTTATTTTCCACTCCACCCTATATGGTGACAAACCTCCTCATCGCCTCTTATCCCCACAGAAGCGCTGACTTGATGTGTTCCTGTGGTTACTGAAGCCAATAGCTTCCGATGCAGCAATTATATCTTGATGTTACCTGAATGTTTCTGTAGTATTCCTCAGGTCCCAAACTAATTTACAAAACGATGTCTTGTTGAATATGTGTGGGTATAATTCTGCCAATTATTGATGTAGCTGGAAAGTTGTTACTACGCTCTCTTTAGTTCCTTATCAGCAGACTGAGGGATTTAACCATAACTGATGTCAAACACAGATTTTGTAATTTAGTTGGAGTGCATTGTCAGCAGGGGGCTGCTATGTTTATCTCGTTCAAAATCATTTCGCATTCCAGTGCCGCTGAGTCCATGAACATTCAAGGTTACATTTTGTGAATCTGTGAGAATGTATGGCTCTTGGAGAATTCTTGCAGCAATGATACATTTGACATTGGCACAGGAGGATGTTTCACTGAATCGAGTCTCTCAGTGTGGAAACAGGCCTTTCGACCCACGCCGGCCAACATGTCCCATCTACACTAGTCCCACCTGCCTGCGTTTGGCCCATGTCCCTCTTAGCCTGTCCTATCCATGTACCTGTCTAAATGTTTCTTAAATGTTACGAAAGTACCTGCCCCATATATGGGGAAGTAAACAGAAAAACTGATTAAAACATGCCACAGTCGGCATTGCAGTTATTCAGAAGTTTAGTTTACTTTGGTGTATGTTACTCTAGAGATACAGCATGTAAACATGTAATTTAGCCCACTGAGTCCGCGCCGACCAGCGATCATCCCACACACTAGCACTATCACACAGAGAGTGGTGAATCTCTGGAACTCTCTGCCACAGAAGGTAGTTGAGGCCACAGTTCATTGGCTATATTTAAGAGGGAGTTAGATGTGGCCCTTGTGGCTAAAGGGATCAGGGGGTATGGAGAGGAGGCAGGTACAGGATACTGAGTTGGATGATCAGCCATGATCATATTGAATGGTGGTGCAGGCTCGAAGGGCCGAATGGCCTCAACTCCTGCGCCTATTTTCTATGTTTCTATCCTACACACTAGGGACAATTTTACAATTTGCAGAAGCCAATTAACAAGAGTGTGGGAGGAAACCGGATCACCCAGAGAAAACCCACGCGGTCACAGGGAGGAGGTACAATCTCGGTACAGACGGCACCCGTGGTCAGGATCGAACCTGGGTCCCCGACGCTGTCAGGCTGTGGCAGTACCAGCTGCACCACCGTGCCGCCCCAGTGTGGCCTGACATTACATGCAACATCCAGAGACCTTTGCCGTGCAGTTGCCACATGCATCCAAAGCCGTTAGCATTTGCAGAGCAGGACTGAAGAGTTTCCAAAGAGCACTGACCAGACCAGATGCACAACACGCTGAGAGAAGCAAACCGCAATTTCAAGCATCGCGTTCCTATTCAATCTTTTTTCCCCAATTAATACTTCCTGATTTGGCAGTGGGAAAATGTTTGTTCCTCTGAGAAGATGGCATTACCAGCTGGCATTAAAAATAATGGAGGATGGAACTGTAGATGCTGGTCTAAACCGAAGATAGACATCAAGTCAAGTCAACTTACAAAATTCTTAAGGGGTTGGACAGGCTAGATGCAGGAAGATTGTTCCCGATGTTGGGGAAGTCCAGAACAAGGGGTCACAGTTTAAGGATAAAGGGGAAGTCTTTTAGGACCGAGATGAGAAAATCATTTTTTACACAGAGAGTGGTGAATCTGTGGAATTCTCTGCCACAGAAGGTAGTTGAGGCTAGTTCATTGGCTATATTTAAGAGGGAGTTAGATGTGCCCCTTGTGGCTAAAGGGATCTGGGAGTATGGAGAGAAGGCAGGCACAGGATACTGAGTTGGATGATCAGCCATGATCATATTGAATGGCGGTGCAGGCTCAAAGGGCCGAATGGCCTACTCCTGCACCTATTTTCTATGTTTCTATGTTTCTAACTTGTTTAAGAAGGAACTGCAGATGCTGGAAAATCAAAGGTAGACAAAAGTGCTGGAGAAACTCAGCGGGTGCAGCAGCATCTATGGAGCGAAGGAAATAGGCAACGTTTCGGCCCGAAACCCTTCGGGTTTCGACCCGAAATGTTTCCTATTTCCTTTGGGTTTCGGCAGGGAATTCATGGCAGGGAATTCCATGAATTCACAACTCTCTGGGTGAAAAAGTTTTTTCTCACCTCAGTCTTAAATGACCTCCCCTTTATTCTAAGACTGTGTGTGGCCCCTGGTTCTGGACTCGCCCAACATTGGGAAATTTTTTCCTGCATCTAGCTTGTCCAGCCCTTTTATAATTTTGGGTCTGAAGAAGGGTTTCGGCCCGAAACGTTGCTTATTTCCTTCACTCCATAGATGCTGCAGCACCCGCTGAGTTTCTCCAGCTTTTTTGTGTACCTTTTATAATTTTATATGTTCGGCCGAAGTGCTGGAGTATCCATGTATGTACCCGTCCAAGTGTCTTTTGAATGCTGTTATTGTACCCATTCTACAAGTAAGAATTCCATTGTTCCGTTTCAGGGGCATGCAACAACAGAACACTATTCTTCCACCAACAGCTATATGGACACACCTCCTTCAAGCACTCTTTGTTGCTATCAGGCACATTTAATTTTACTTTCATTGGCTTTCTCAATTGACAAATGGTTTCTGTGGAAACAGCATGCCTCTGTCTGTTGGGAAATGATTCTGACAGCTCCCACCTACACATTTATCCAACCTGGCCCTGGGCTCTTTATATTTGCTCACGATACAAGGAGGCTACCTCATGTTGAAATAACAGTTTAACAATCATTTAACCATTGTTTTGCTTCCCACAACCTCTTTCACCAGGTTAATTCCCGGGATGGCGGGACTGCCACATGCCGAGAGAATGTAGCGGCTGGGCTTGTACACTCTGGAATTTAGAAGGATAAGAGGAGGTCTTATTGAAACATATGGGGTGGGAGATTGCAACCTTCACGTGGTCCGCCCTGTTTTGACGAATGCAATCAACCTGGCGTGCACAATCAAATAAGATCAAATAGAGTAAGTTGGCCTACAACTTTAAGCTGTGGACGCCATACGCAAGAAGATGAAGATTGAAACATATAAAATTATTAAGGGTTTGGACACGCTAGAGGCAGGAAACATGTTCCCGATGTTGGGGGAGTCCAGAACCAGGGGCCACAGTTTAAGAATAAGGAGTAAGCCATTTAGAACGGAGATGAGCAGACACTTTTTCTCACAGAGGGTGGTGAGTCTGTGGAATTCTCTGCCTCAGAGGGCGGTGGAGGCCGGTTCTCTGGATACTTTCAAGAGAGAGCTAGATCGGGCTCTTAAAGATAGTGGAGTCAGGGGATATGGGGAGAAGGCAGGAACGGGGTACTGATTGTGGATGATCAGCCATGATCACATTGAATGCCGGTGCTGGCTCGAAGGGCCGAATGGCCTACTCCTGCACCTATTGCCTATTGTCTTTCGTCAGAGGGTGGTGAATCTGTGGAATTCTTTGCCACAGAAGGCTGTGGAGGTCAAGTCAATTGATATTTTTAAGGCAGAGATAGATATATTCTTGATTAGTGCGGGTGTCAGAGGCTATGGGGAGAAGGCAGGAGAATGGGGTTAGGAGGGAGAGATAGATCAGCCATGATTGAATGGCGGAGTAGACGATGGGCCGAATGACCTATTTCTGCTCCTATTACTTATGACCTTATGAAACCAGTGCAATTATTTTGATCTTACTTATCCTACATGTTTCAGTTTTAGTCTAGAGATACAGCATTGGAAACATGCCCTTTGGCCCACCGAATCCACACCGACTATCGATCACACCAGTTCTAAGTTATCCCACTCCCCGCACACCAGGGACAATTTACAGAAGCCAATTATCCGCTTGTCTCTGGGACCCCCATCCACATAAACGGGACTGAGGTGGAGCGCGTCTCCAGCTACAAATACCTCGGGGTACACATCTCGGAGGATTTGTCCTGGTCCCTCAACACCTCCAAGCTGATCAAAAAGGCACAGCAGCGCCTTTACTTCCTGAGGAGGCTCAAGAAAGCCCACCTGTCCCCCCAGATCCTGACCAACTTCTACCGGTGTACCATCGAGAGCATCCTGACCGTCTGCTTCACGGTATGGTACAGCAGCTGCACTGTTGCGGACAGGAAGGCACTACAACGGGTGGTGAAAACCGCGCAGCACATCATCGGCGCCCCGCTCCCTGCCATGGATGCCCTCCACCGAAAACGGTGTCTGAAACGAGCTGGGAAGATCATTAAAGACCCCTCCCACCCCAACCATGGACTGTTTGCCCTCCTCCCATCAGGGAGACGGTACAGGAGCCTCAGGTCTCGTACCAGTAGGATGAGGAACAGCTTCTACAATCATACCGTCGCATTGCTGAACTCGGAGTCCCGCCGATAGATTCCTCCGGTCCCTCCGTCCCCATTGTTTAATTATTCTGTATTTTTTATTATTCTGTATCCTCTTTTTTTTTTTTAAATTTCTATATTGCACTACTACGGACTGACGCAAAACTGCATTTCGTTGTACCGATACTCAGTATTTGTGCAATGACATTAAAGTTGAATTGAATTGAAATCGGAGCACCCGGAGGAAACCGACACGGTCACAGGGAGATCATGCAAACTTCACACAGACAGCTCCCGAGGTCGGGATCGAACCTGGGTATCTGGTGCGGTGAGGCAGTGGCTCGACCCGCTGCATCGCTGTGTCCTGCTAACTTCACAATCTCCCATTAACTCACTCAGAGCCTTCATGTATACTTGCGGCACTTACATTATTTAAATTCATCTCATTGAATAAAGAAAATTGTCTGGAAATTATAAAACATATTTCGGTGTCTTTTTTCATTAAGGGTTATTGCTTCCTCAAGCACATTACTGTCTGACTGTCGTGCTGGAATAGAAGGCAAAATGTATTCCACACATTATCTCTGTGATGTCTATTTGGGGCAAGCATAAGCCACGGTTATTTTATAGCAGAATTGCAATTTTGTTTTGGAAGTAAAATATTGCATTTGTCAGGGTAAAGGCGGATTGATCAATTTAGATATTGGTTTCACACAGATTAAAAATGGTGTTATTATGCAACTCCCTTTATACCAATTAATTAAAATAACTCAACGGCATATTCTTGTCATTTTATCCATCTTAACAAAACGAAGCCTCATCAATATTTTCCCCCCTGCAGCGACCTGTCATCTTGTATGTTTTTGCAAATATATATCGGGTAGTTATTATGAGAAGGCCTTGGGCAGCGAGGACTCGTATTCAACAGAGTCAAATCACCATCTATTGTTAGTCGTGTTATAATGCCACTATTATAATATCAGATCTTATTAGGCATATATTTAGGTTCTCCTGCCCTCTAGTCATTCAAATGTGTTTACTTTCAGTTTTGTTTTAGTTTCGGAGATCCCCGCACACTAACACTATCCTACACACACTAGGGACAATTTTTACACATACACCCAGCCAATTAACCTACAAACCTGTATGTCTTTGGAGTGTGGGAGGAAACCGAAGATCTCGGCAAAAACCCACGCAGTCACGGGGAGAACGTACAAACTCGGTAAAGACAGCACCCGTAGTCGGGATCGAACCCGGGTGTCTGACGCTGTAAGGCAGTAACTCTACCGTAGTTGGGATCGAACCCTGGTCTCCGGCGCTGCAAGCTCTGTAAGATAGCAACTCTACCACTGCTGCCCACAGTGAGCGTTGTCTCAATGTTTGCGGCAGTTTTCTTTTTGTTTTAACATGACTCGGGTAGGCTGGTGGGTCGTGATTTTCCCGCTAACTCTAATTAATGTTTCAGTTCAGTTGCACTGAGGTACAGTGAAAAACCTTTGTCGCGGAAGACTATACATGATTATTATCGAGCCATTTATCGTGTACAGATACATGAGGGAATAAAGTTTAGTGCAAGGTAAAGCCAGTAAATTGTCACGTGTACCGAGGTGCAGCGAAGAGCTTTTGTTGCGTGCACAGAATGGTGAGTCTGTGGAATTCTCTGCCTCAGAGGGCGGTGGAGGCCGGTTCTCTGGATACTTTCAAGAGAGAGCTAGATAGGGCTCTTAAAGATAGCAGAGTCAGGGGATACGGGGAGAAGGCAGGAACGGGGTACTGATTGTGGATGATCAGCTATGATCACATTGAATGGCGGTGCTGGCTCGAAGGGCTGAATGGCCTACTCCTGCACCAATTGTCTATTGTCTATCCAGTCAGCAGAAAAACAATACATGATTTCAATCGAGCTATTTACAGACACATGATAAGTTTAGTATAGGGTAAAGCCAGCAAAGTCTGATCAAGGATAGTCCAAGGGCCACCATTGAGGTAGACAATAGACTATAGATAATAGAGAATTCTACAGACTCACAACTCTCTGTGAGAAAAAGTGTTTCCTCGTCTCCGTTCTAAATGGCTTACCCCTTATTCTTAAACAGTCTAGGCTGGGACTTTATTTCAGGCTAGGAAGTTATTCCTTGTATTGCAGGAGGATGAGGGGTGATCTTACAGAGCTGTGTACAAGATCATGAGGGGAATAGAATGGGGAGAAGCGCAGATTCAGAGTAGGGAGATCAGGACTCAGGGGACAAGCGTTTAAGGTGAGAAGGGAAAGATTTAATAGGAGCCTGAGGGGCAACCTTTTCTCTCAGAGGGTGGTGGGTGTATGGAATGACCAGGCAGAGTTGAGGCTGGTACTAACTTTTGGAGAGGTACATAGACATAGAAACATAGAAATATAGAAAATAGGTGCAGGAGTAGGCCATTCGGCCCTTCGAGCCTGCACCGCCATTCAATATGATCATGGCTGATCATCCAACTCAGTATCCTGTACCTGCCTTCTCTCCATACCCCCTGATCCCTTTAGCCACAAGGGCCACATCTAATTCCCTCTTAAATATAGCCAATGAACTGGCCTCAACTACCTTCTGCGGGAGAGAATTCCACAGATTCACCACTCTCTGTGTGAAAAAGGTTTTCCTCATCTCGGTCCTAAAAGATTTCCCCTTTATCCTTAAACTGTGACCCCTTGTTCTGGACTTCCCCAACATCGGGAACAATCTTCCTGCATCTAGACTGTCCAACCCCTTAAGAATTTTGTACGTTTCTATAAGATCCCCCCTCAATCTTCTAAATTCTAGCGAGTACAAACCGAGTCTATCCAGTCTTTCTTCATATGAAAGTCCTGACATCCCAGGAATCAGTCTGGTGAACCTTCTCTTTACTCCCTCTATGGCAAGAATGTCTTTCCTCAGATTAGGAGACCAAAACTGTACGCAATACTCCAGGTGTGGTCTCACCAAGACCCTATACAACTGCAGTAGAACCTCCCTGCTCCTATACTCAAATCCTTTTGCTATGAATGCTAACATACTATTCGCCTTCTTCACTATATGGTACATGGATATGGTACATGGATAGGAATGGTTTAGAGGGATATGGACCAAATACAGGCAGGTGGGACTGGTGTAAATTGGGTAAACAAGTAAAATTCAATTTAAGAATCGGGTAGTCAAACTGAAAACAATTACGATTCTGTTGATTCCATCAGATTCCTGGGCGGCACAGTGGTGCAGCGGGTAGAGCAGCTGCCTCACAGCGCCAGAGACTGGGGTTTAATCCTGACCTCGGGTGCTGTCTGTGTGGAGTTTGCACGTTCTCCCTGTGACGGCGTGGGTTTCCTCCGGGTGCTCCGGTTTCCTCCCGCATCCCAAAGACGCGCGGGTTTGTAAATTAATCGTCCCTCTGCAAATTACCGCTAGTGTGTAGGGAGTGGATGAGGAAAGTGGGATAACATAGAACTAGTGTGATCGGGTGATCGCTGGTTTGCGTGGGCTGGAGGCCCTGTTTCCGAGCTGTATCTATAAACTAAACTAAACTAATTGCGGATGGCCACTGAACCAATTTAACAGATTGCTTCGAGATTTGCTATTTACTCAAAACTGCAAGAGCTGCAGTATTTTCTGCATTAAATGAGCTCACGGGATTGCCAACCCGTTGCAAACATCTATTTAATAGGGGCAACATCCTCCACTGCCAATTTATACTATTCAATCGATTGCTTTGGGAACAACAGTATTGGAAGATCTTGCCTTTGCAACACCAACTATTCATCATTGTCTACAAAATAAATCTATGATTGAAAAAGCAGAATACTGTTGACACTGGAAAATTGTAATAAAAACTGAAAAACATTTGGCCTTCAGAGGTGGAGAGAGAAACGGAATTAGCATTTCAGGATAATAACATTGTATCATGAGAGGGCAGAAGGCTGAGGGGTGATCTGATAGAGGTTTTAGTTTAGTTTAGAGATACAGCGCAGAAACAGGCCCTTCGGTCCACCGAGTCTGCGTCGAACCGCGATCCCCGCAAACTATCGCTATCCTACACACACCGGGGACAATTTACAATTTTACCGAAGCCAAATCAACCGCCAAACCTGCACATCGTTGGAGTGTGGGAGGAAACTGGAGCACCCGGAGAAAACCCACGCAGGTCTCGAGGAGAACGTACAAACTCTGGGTATGGGCAACACTCGTAAGACAGGATCGAACCCTGGTCTCTGGGGCTGCAAATCTACCGCTGCTCCACCGGGCTGTTCTGAAATCACGTATAATATCATGAAGGTGAATAGATGGGATGAATGCGTGGACTCTTTAACCCAGGATAGGGGAATCAAGAACCAGAGGACATTGGTTTAAGGTGATGATACAGGGATAATGCAGATGCTGGTTTACCAAGGAAAGACACAAAATGCTAAAGGAACTCAGCAGGTCAGGCAGCAGCATCCCCGGAGAACATGGATAGGTGACGTTTTGGATCGGGACCCTTCTTCAAGATCATTATCTTGGTTTTGACCAAAAAAGATTTTGGGGTAAAGCTGAACCCAGAATCGAAACGTTTCACCTAAAATATTTTCAGATGTTAATGGAATTTTGGATGGGTGATTGGGATGGTGGAAGATAGCTGCCCGAAGGTGAGACTTTCTTGGCGCTACCATGAGAGATTAAATGACTAAGCCAACTTCCTCCACGCTCTCATCTTCTTATAATAACGAGATGAGTTATCCAATGTTCTTGCAAAAAATCCTCGGGCAATTAATAAGGGGTGTGATTCAACGTGTGTTCTAAAGCAAGGTAAACATATTTGTCCCTTGTTGCAGGGAACTGAACATTGCTTTGAGGTTTAACAAGCCTTTTGATTTCGTACAAAATCTTCTGCCCGTGATCATCTTTTCAGAAGCAGCTCGGAAAGTGTATCACTATGGCAGCTGGTGAATCTCGATGGCTGTGCCCAAAGAGAATCTTTAATCCATTTAATTACTCTTTCAGCAAGCAGCGGGCTTACTGATTCAGCTCATAAAATAAAGAATGCTTATTTTTAACTAAGCCTTTAAAGACTCCATTAAAAGTCTTTGTAAATATGAATCAGTTTTAAAGTTTGACTATAAACGGACAGGTAAAGCACAGCAGCATTTAATTTAATTTGTATGTTGTATCAAAATTAAGTCGAAGATAGACACAAAAAGCTGGAGTAACGCAACGTGTCAGACAGCATCTCAGGAGGAAAGGTATGGGTGATGGTTCGAGTCGAGACCCTTCTTCAGACTGAGAGACAGGGGAAAGGGTAACGAGAGATATAGCCAATGAGATGTGGCCCAGCACTTCAACTCCCCATCCCATTCCGAATCCGACCTTTCTGTCCTGGGCCTCCTCCATTGCCAGAGTGAGTCCCACCGCAAATTGGAGGAGCAGCACCTCATATTTTGCTTGGGTAGTTTACACCCCAGCGGTATGAACATTGACTTCTCCAATTTCAGGTAGTCTTTGCTTTCTCCCTCCTTCCCCTCCCCTTCCCAGCTCTCCCACAGCCCACTGTCATCTCCGCCTCTTCCTTTCTGCTTCCCCACCTCCACATCAGTCTGAAGAAGGGTCTCGACCCGAAACGTCACCTATTCCTTCGCTCCATGGATGCAGCCTCTCCCGCTGAGTTTCTCCAGCATTTTTATCTACCTTCGAGAGATATGGACAGTGATATAGAGAGAACTTCTTCTTCTTTTTGCGTGGGGCGTGCACAGCCTAAAGTTGTAAGACAACTTGTTATGATTTTCAGTTTGTGCACGCCAGGTTGATTGCATTCGTTGAAACAGGGTGGACCACGTGAAGGTTGCAATCTCCCGCCCCAATACAGAGAGATACAGGACAAATGAATGAAAAATATGCAAAACAGTAATGATGATAGATGTGATGCAGGAAGATTATTCCCGATGTTGGGGAAGTCTAGAACAAGGGGTCACAGTTTAAGGATAAGGGGGAAGTCTTTTAGGACCGAGATGCGAAAATCATTTTTCACACAGAGAGTGGTGAATCTGTGGAATTCTCTGCCACAGAAGGTAGTTGAGGCCAGTTCATTGGCTATATTTAAGAGGGAGTTAGATGTGGCCCTTGTGGCTAAATGGATCAGGGGGTATGGAGAGAAGGCAGGGATGGGATACTGAGTTGGATGATCAGCCATGATCATATTGAATGGCGGTGCAGGCTCGAAGGGCCGAATGGCCTCTACTCCTGCACCTATTTTCTATGTTTCAATGTGATAGATGGAAGGTAGACAAAAATGCTGGAGAAACTCAGCGGGTGCGGCAGCATCTGTGGAGTGAAGGAAATAGGCAACGTTTCGGGCCGAAACCCAAAAGGGTTTCGGCCCGAAACGTTGCCTATTTCCTGAAATGGTTCCTATTCGGGGGGGGGGGGGGGGGAGAAGAAAGGAATAGGTGGAGCCAGTGGGCTGTGGGAGAGCTGGGAAGGGGAGGGAGAAAGCAAGGACTGCCTGAAATTAGAGAAGTCAATGTTCATACCGCTGGGGTGCAAACAGCCCAAGCGGAATAACTAGAGAAGTCGATTTTCCAGCATCTGCAGTTCCTTCTTAAACATGATGTTAATGTAATCAGGCCATTGTTAGCCGTGCGCTAGGTGAAAACTAGTTACAGACAATGAAACTCACCAGGACGACATTGAAACTCAAACAACGACTAGGGTGGGGGAGGGGACCTGTTCACTCCAGTCTGAAGAAGGGTTCCGACCCGAGATGTCACCCATCCTTTTTCTGCCTGACACGCTGAGTTACTCCAGCACTTTGTGTCTATCTTTGGTATAAACCAGCATCTGCAGTTAATTTTCACACTGTTTAAATGTTTTTTTAAGTAAGTTAATAGAAGCTGGAATTATGCAGAACAGCTCATTTATTATCTCCCCATCTAATTAAATCTGTGTTTTGTCATTGTTTTGGTATTAATGCTACAAAATTATTAATAGCAAAATCTTGTTTTTTGTTAGGTTGAAGTTAATATCTGCATGGATAATTTGGAATAATGCAACTAGGAATTTTAGATCCTAATCTCAAAGGATGAGAGGGTATCTCATTGAAACATATAAGATTATTAAGGGTTTGGAGACTATAATAATAATAATAATAAATTTTATTTATGGGCGCCTTTCAAGAGTCTCAAGGACACCTTACAAAAATTGAGCATGTAGAGGAAAAACATGTAAGGGGAATGAAATAAATAGTAGAGACATGACTAGTACACAAAGTAAAGACAGAATTCAATACAAAACACAGTATGAGGCAATTAATGCACAGATGAAAAGGGAGGGGGACGTGGGGCTAAGGATAGGCAGAGGTGAAGAGATGGGTCTTGAGGCGGGACTGGAAGATGGTGAGGGACACGGAATTGCGGATCAGTTGGGGGAGGGAGTTCCAGAGCCTGGGAGCTGCCCTGGAGAAGGCTCTGTCCCCAAAACTGCGGAGGTTGGACTTGTGGATGGAGAGGAGACCGGCTGATGTGGATCTGAGGGACCGTGAGGGTTGGTAGGGGGAGAGGAGGTCAATGAGATATGGGGGGGCCAGATGGTGGAGGGCTTTGTAGGTGAGGACCAGGATTTTGTAGGTGATCCGGTGGGAGATGGGAAGCCAGTGAAGTTTTTTGAGGACCGGAGTGATGTGATGCCAGGATTTGGTGTGGGTGATGAGTCGGGCGGCTGCGTTCTGGACCAGTTGGAGTCGGTTGATGTAGGTGGCGCTGAGGCAGGAAACATGTTCCTGTTGTTGGGGGAGTCCAGAACCAGGGGCCACAGTTTAAGAATAAGGGGTAAGCCATTTAGAACATAGACGATGAAACACTTTTTCTCACAGAGAGTGGTGAGTCTGTGGAATTCTCTGCCTCAGTTAAATAAATTAAAACTTAATAATAAGTGTTAGCTGGTGCCAAAAGATGCAAATTATTTTTTTTTAAATGCTGTTTTTTACTAAATTTGCAGATGATTTCAAGGTTGGAGGCCGGTTCTCTGGATACTTTCAAGAGAGAGCTAGATAGGGCTCTTGAAGATAGCGGAGTCAGGGGATGTTGGGAGAAGGCAGGAACGGGGTACTGATTGGAGATGATCAGCCACGGTCACATTGAACGGCGGTGCTGGCTCAAAGGGCCGAATGGCCTACTCCTGCACCTATTGTCTATTGTCTACCACCGTCTGATATCTGTCGTTTCCCTTTCCCCTGACTCTCAGCCTGAAGAAGGATCTCAACCCGAAACGTCACCCATTCTGAGAAGCTGCCGGTCTCGCTGAGTTACTCCAGCATTTTGTGTCTCTCTTCGTAATGTCTTTGAAAGTAAGCACACTGTAGATCTACTCAGATGACTGTGAAGATTTTGGAACGCATTTCAGCAGCCTGTGGTGTGTTTAGGCGGAGTGCAATGAGGTGTGTCTGTGCCCCTTTAATCATGAGCAAAGTGGAGGCCATCTGCTCACACCCAGACTGTGTGATAACAGGCAGTCTGCTCACACTCCGCTTTATGCTGGGACTGGCTGGCTGCGATGTGTGATCGACATATTGATCACGTCCATAGGTCTAGGTCCGTTATTGACACGTGATTGACTGATCTCTGAGGGGCGTCAGGGGTTATAAAACATAGAAACATAGAAACAGGTGCAGGAGGAGGCCATTCGGCCCTTCGAGCCAGCACCACCATTCATTGTGATCATGGCTGACCGTCCCAAATCAATAACCCGTGCCTGCCTTCTCCCCATATCCCTTGACTCCACTAGCCCCTAGAGCTCTATCTAACTCTCTCTTAAATCCATCCAGTGACTTGGCCTCCACTGCCCTCTGTGGCAGGGAATCCCACAAATTCACAACTCTCTGGGTGAAAAAGTTTTTCTCACCTCAGTCTTAAATGACCTCCCCTTTATTCTAAGACTGTGGCCCCTGGTTCTGGACTCGCCCAACATTGGGAACATTTTTCCTGCATCTAGCTTGACCAGTCCTTTTATAATTTATACATGTTTGTAGATTCATTGGCTTGATGTATGTGTAAATTGTCCCTAGTGTGTGTATGTGTGTGTAGGGCGGGGAGTCGCTGGTCTGCGTGGACCCAGTGGGCTGAGGACCTGTTTCCACTCTATCTCTGAACTAAACAAGACAAAAACGTGCGATTGGCGCACATAAAGGGCGGTGCGCAGACGAATTTCTGGGCTGGCCGTGAAGGGCGGAGCACATGATTCACCAGCGGGTTAATGCACGGAACAGCCTGTGTTGTGGGACTGACACTGGCACTGACACTGACACTGACACTGACACTGACACACACACACACACACACACACACACACACACACACACACTGCGTTGCAAATTGGTGTTTCTTCAATTTGTACTGAATAAAAAAGCTCTTGCAAAGATGTCGAGATTTGCAATTTGTTCCTAACGTGGGTGGAAGGGTTGAGGGAGGATGGGGGTATAATTGCGAGCGGCTTGCGGGCTGTGGACAGAGTGAAGGGGGGGGGGGGGGGGGGGGGGGGGGGAGGGAGAGAGAAAAAGCTGGAATTTATTAATTAAAAGAAAAAAAGGTGAAGTGGGCGGATGCCGGGGTCAGTCAACCTGGAGCTGAGACGCTGCTCGCTGCAGCACCAGGTTGCAAGTCACAACTTCAACTACTCCAGCCATCGGCATTGTTGTTGCAATTGTTGGGAACCTGCCCGTGCGAAGAAACACATGTGCCTGGGAGAGAAGATTTGCAATTCAATGCAATAACGTGTGTAGTCTTCAGTTCCATCACACTGTACAAGGGCGTAACAGCGCATGGGGAGAGAAGAAAAGGAAAACCAACGTGCCTGCCTGCCAGCCGCACTCACTTTGAAATTGCTTTGAGCTTTTAAACTGCACATATCTCGGCCACAGGTAACACAGTGTTTGAAACGTTGCAGTCGCCGTGATCGTTTGTTCGCTGTTTAAAAAAGCAACTTATTTGTAAGCATGGATTTTTAGAAAAGCGACATGACTACATGATATTGGTCTTTCTGATATTTGACAGCAGACAGCACCATGGATTTCGACACGGTCTGCGGCTGGGGCAATCTTCACCACTTGAAATATTTCAACGATTCTTTCGATGAAAATGACACTCTCCTGCTTGATCACTGGTCCGACAATGGCACAGACTTCATGGTGGACTGGTCGGACGCGACTAAAATTGCCACCACTGTGATTTATCTCTTCATTTGCATCGTCGGGCTGGTGGGCAACTGCCTGGTCATGTTTGTTATTGTCAGGTAAGCCATTTGAAATTTTAAAAAAATGCTTATTTTTATCCACCAAAGTGGTTTTTTTTTTGGTTTTTTTTAAATAACCGTTTCAAAAGACTAGCAACTCAGTTGTTACGTACGATATGTGTTTGCACACTGCTCTCGGGCGCCCTCGGAAGGAATATCCAATCTATTAATTGCTAAGGTACACAAAAATGCTGGAGAAACTCAGCGGGTGCAGCAGCATCTATGGAGCGAAGGAAATAGGCAACGTTTCGGGCCGAAACCCTTCTTAGACTTCTTCTATTAATTGCTAATATTCTCAAAGCGAAGTACTGTAAAATAGATCAAATATTTTGCAAACGGCAGCAACTGTTTTTATTTTTCCATTGAATTCCGTTCAAGATGATCATATCGAATGGCGGTGCAGGCTCGAAGGGCCGAATGGCCTACTCCTGCATCTAATTTCTATGTTTCTATGTTTCTAAGATAAACTTTCCTTTGATCGATAAGCCCCGTTCAATTTTCCACCCAGCCGAGATTATTATATCACCTCTAGTGTTTAAGAAGGAACTGCAGATGCTGGAAAATCGAAGGTAGACAAAAAATGCTGGAGAAACTCAGCGGGTGCAGCAGCATCTATGGAGCGAAGGAAATAGGTAACGTTTCGGGCCGAAACCCTTTTGGGTTTCGGCCCGAAACGTTGCCTATTTCCTGAAACGGTTCCTATTCGGCCCGAAAAACGTTGCCTATTTCCTGAAACGGTTCCTATTCGGCCCGAAACGTTACCTATTTCCTTCGCTCCATAGATGCTGCTGCACTCGCTGAGTTTCACCAGCATTTTTGTCCACCTTATTACATCATAGAAACATTAGACATAGAAGCATAGAAAATAGGTGCACCCTCAATCTTCTAAATTCTAGCGAGTACAAGCCGAGTCTATCCAGTCTTTCTTCATATGAAAGTCCTGCCATCCCAGGAATCAGATCTAGATCACCTAGATTAGAGGTTCCAATCCTTTTTTAGCTCATGGGCTCCTTGGGATCTTTTAGTTTTTCTGTGCCCCCCCCCCCCCCCCCCCCCGACATTATTAGCGGGAAAAAAGTACTTCAATATTATAATACCTTCCATAAAAATATCAATTAATTGCACATATATTCTCTTTTATTCTATTCCACAAACATCAAAAATATTTTTGTGGGTTCAATCATTTATAATCATGCATTAAAAATATATTTCAACTACATAGATTTAAATTTATTAGAACTGAAATTTAGGAGGCAACAGGGTGGTAGCTCTGTGGCCCCCTTCATTGGACCTGTGGCCCCCTAAATCTCAACATTTTTCTGTGGCCCCCACCTGAAATTTGCCATGGTTATGGCCCCAGGTTGGGAATCACTGACCTAGATTGTTGCCTCCAATCCGATTCCCATCTACTATTTTTTTGCTCTTTCGGAGTGACCTGTTGCTATGCATCTTTTGTGGGCATTTCGATGGGGGTTTTGTTTTTCCGATTGTATTTTTTTTTTTTTCTCGTGGGTTCTTACAACTGAGAAGAGAAAATGTAGCCTTGATCCAATAGAATGGTGATGAGGTTCATTCTCGGGTGCACTTGCAGGGGAATGGTGACTTTTTCCCATTGTTTTCGGCAGAGGCATGAGATCTGTGATACATTCCGCTCCCCAGTGCAGCATTTAGGCCCCTCACTAAATTTCCTCTATCTCTGTGTATTGAATTACACCAGGAACAAATATCAAATTGGAACATGGCAAATTTTGTGATATGGAAAAGCGAGACACTTCAGTTTGCAACTAGTTACATGTCCATTTCAAGTTCAAGTTCAAGTGAGTTTATTGTCATGTGTCCCTGTATAGGACAATGAAATTCTTGCTTTGCTTAAGCACACAGAAAATAGTAGGCATTTACTACAAAACAGATAAATGTGTCCATATACTATGATATAAATATATACACACATGAATAAATTGCCTCTTTTGTGTTAAGTGAGGTATCCATTACATCTGAATTTAATAGACAATAGACAATAGGTGCAGGAGTAGGCCATTCGGCCCTTCAAGCCAGCACCGCCATTCAAAGTTATCATGGCTGATCATCCCCAATCAGTACCCCAATCCTGCCTTCTCCCCATATCCCCTGACTCCGCTATTTTTAAGAGCCCTATCTAGCTCTCTCTTGAAAGCATCCAGAGAACCGGCCTCCACCGCCCTCTGAGGCAGAGAATTCCACAGACTCACCACTCTCTGTGAGAAAAAGTGTTTCCTCGTCTCCATTCTAAATGGCTTACTCCTTATTCTTAAACTGTGTGGCCCCTGGTTCTGGACTCCCCCAACATCAGGAACAAGTTTCCTGCCTCTAGTGTGTCCAAGCTCTTAACAATCTTATATGTTTCAATGAGATACCCTCTCATCCTTCTAAACTCCAGAGTGTACAAGCCCAGCTGCTCCATTCTCTCAGCATATGACAGTCCCGCCATCCCGGGAATTAACCTGGTAAACCTACGCTGCACTCCCTCAATAGCAAATTGTCTGAATGTTTGAAGAAGGGTCTCGACCCCTAAACCTCACCCATCCTTTCTCTCCAGAGATGCTGCCTGTCCCGCTGAGTTACTCCAGCATTTTGTGTCTACCCTGGATTTAAACCAGCATCTGCAGTTCCTCCCTACACCTATTCATTAAATGTAACCAGTTATCTCGACGTGTTACATAGTATGTAAAAGTTGATGGTTATAGGTGTAATGGACCATCAATATTCGTCAATATCAACATTAAAGGATGGTGAATAACTTTAATGTTTAACTATTTCTTGTCTAATCCCCTCATTAGTATGGCCTAACTGTTACAATATATCCATTTATTTTGATACCATCATTAGGGTGAGATATGCTCCACTTATTGCTGATAGATTCTATTTGATATTTTCTCCTGTACAATTTATTTGTGAAAATCACGGATTAACGTTGACTGTTCGAAATATCACCTGAACATCGCCTCACAATTCTTTGACCGTCAAATATTTAATCTCCCTGTGCATCCACCACACTTTATCTTCTCATCCATTTTGAAGGATGAATCTAATATCGTTTTACGCTCAGGATGATGATCTTATATAAAATCATGAAGGGAATATAGATGAGGGTGAACGCACAGAGACTTGCACCCAGAGAAAGGGAATCGAAAACCAGAGGACATAGACAATAGACAATAGGTGCAGGAGTAGGCCATTTGGCCCTTCAAGCCAGCATCGCCATTCAATGTGAATGGCTGATCATCCCCAATCAGTACCCCGTTCCTGCCTTCTCCCCATATCCCCTGACTCCGCTATTTTTAAGAGCCCTATCTAGCTCTCTCTTGAAAGCATCCAGAGAACCTGAGGCAGAGAATTCCACAGACTCACCACTCTCTGTGAGAAAAAGTATTTCCTCGTCTCCGTTCTAAATGGCTTACTCCTTATTCATAGGTTTAAGCTGAGAAGGGAAAGATTTAATAGGAGCCTGAGGGGCAAATGTTTCACTAAGAGGTGCAGTGGGTATCTGGGATGAGCTGCCAGAGGAGGTAGATGAGGCATTTAAAATACATTTGGACAGGAACATGGGAAGGAAAGGTTTAGAGGGATAGGAGCCAAACGTGGTCAGGTGGGACTCGCATAGATGGGGCATGTTGGTCAGTACGGGCAATGTGGGCTGAATGACCTGTTTCTGCGCTGGTAGACAAAAATGCTGGAGAAACTCAGCGGGTGAGGCAGCATCTATGGTGCGAAGGAATGGGTGACGTTTCTGATCGAGACCCTTCTGCGCTATGTGACTCTGTGACTCAAAGAACATCAAAACATTGTGGGAATAATGAAGAAGCGAAGGGCAAAAAAACCTTCTTTTCACTTCTTTGCCTCTCAGTAAATCAACACTGTTTACTGAAGATAGACCCAAAATGCTGGAGTAACTCAGTGGGACAGGCAGCATCTCTGGAGAGAAGGAATGGATGGGTGACGTTTCGGGTCGGGACCCTTCTTCTGACTGAAGGTCTGATCAGTCTGAAGAAGGGTCTCGACCCGAAACGTCACCCAGTCCTCCTCTCCAGAGATGCTGTCTGTCCCGCTGAGTTACTCCAGCATTTTGTGTCTTTCCTACACTATTTACTGAAGGTTCCTTCTGCAGTCTGTATCCACTCTCCACAAGTGGGGACAGTTTCTTGAAGCAAATCCCCAAGTAAGGTCTGCTTCAGGGGAAAATTTCTCCCCCCCAAAAATACTGATTTTAATGTATTGATGCGTAATTTGAAATTTACCTGTTATTTCCCAGGTGAAACATAGAAACATAGAAACATAGAAATTAGGTGCAGGAGTAGGCCATTCGGCCCTTCGAGCCTGCACCGCCATTCAATATGATCATGACTGATCATCCAACTCAGTATCCCGTGCCTGCCTTCTCTCCATACCCTCTGATCCCCTTAGCCACAAGGGCCACATCTAACTCCCTCTTAAATATAGCCAATGAACTGGCCTCGACTACCCTCTGTGGCAGGGAGTTCCAGAGATTCACCACTTTCTGTGTGAAAAAAGTTATTCTCATCTCGGTTTTAAAGGATTTCCCCCTTATCCTTAAGCTGTGACCCCTTGTCCTGGACTTCGGGAGCAATCTTCCTGCATCTAGCCTGTCCAACCCCTTAAGAATTTTGTAAGTTTCTATAAGATCCCCTCTCAATCTCCTAAATTCTAGAGAGTATAAACCAAGTCTATCCAGTCTTTCTTCATAAGACAGTCCTGACATCCCAGGAATCAGTCTGGTGAACCTTCTCTGCACTCCCTCTATGGCAATAATGTCCTTCCTCAGATTTGGGGACCAAAACTGTACGCAATACTCCAGGTGTGGTCTCACCAAGACCCTGTACAACTGCAGTAGAACCTCCCTGCTCCTATACTCAAATCCTTTTGCTATGAAAGCTAACATACCATTCGCTTTCTTCACTGCCTGCTGCACCTGCATGCCCACTTTCAATGACTGGTGTACCATGACACCCAGGTCTCGCTGCATCTCCCCTTTTCCTAGTCGGCCACCATTTAGATAATAATTGAACGAATGTGTCTGAAAACTCAGAAAATATACAGAATCTATACAGAACAGACCACATTGGAGTCAAAGAGTCATTCCACGCCGACCAACGTGCCCCATCTATACTAGTCCCACCTGCCTGCGTTTGACCCATATCCCTCTAAACCTGTCCAGTTACCTGTCCAAATCCTTTTATAACCGCTGTGATACTACCTTCCTCAACTCCCACCTCTGGCAACTTGTTTCATATTAAAACAATAGTTGCCCCTCAGGTTTACACAATAGACAATAGGTGCAGGAGTAGGCCATTCGACCCTTTGAGCCAGCACCGCCATTCAATGTGATCATGGCTGATCATCCACTATCAGTTCCCCGTTCCTGCCTTCTCCCCATATCCCCTGACTCCGCTATCTTTAAGATCCCTATCTAGCTCTTCGGTCTATTTTCTATTAAATCACCCCCCCCCCCCTTCACCTTAAACCTGTGTCCTCTGGCTTGTCATTCCCCCACTCTGGGTAAAAGACTGTGCATTTACCTTATCGATTCCTCTCATGATCTTCAAGAGAGAGAGAGAGAGAGAAAGTTAGATAAAGCTGTTAGGGCTAACGGAATCAAGGGATATGGGGAGAAAGCAGGAACGGGGTACTGAGTTTGTATAGGGGAAAACATCTGCAGAAATTGTCTGCGCTCCCTTCAGGAGTAAAGTCAGGAGAGAGAATATCCCGTTAGCAATGTTCATCTCCTTAAGAGGCACCAAGGATGATCAGCCATGATCACATTGAATGGCGGTGCTGGCTCGAAGGGCCGAATGGCCTACTCCTGCACCTATTGTCTATTGTCTAAGTCAAAAGGGATTTCTGCCCTTGGCCTCTGCATTATTCTACACCATTCTTTAATGTTCTATAAAAACTCTGCTGCGTGAGGTTTAAAATGTATTTCAGAATTATATTTGTTCACCTGGGAAACAGCAGATGTTTTCCCCTATACAAAATCAGTACCCCGTTCCTGCTAGAATAGCCCTATAGAAGGGTTTTTACATCTGGCACGGGAGTGGTTCAAAACTCCAAGATTCATGTGCCACAGATAGGACAATGGAATTCTTGCTTTGCTTCAACACAACAGAATATATGGACACACTGATCTGTTCTGTATTTATGCCTATATATATATATATATATATATATACAAATAAAGAAGCAGATAAAGTGCAATGGGCTATTAATGTTCAGAGTTTTGTTTGAGTTGTGTTTAATAGCCTGATGGCTGTGGGGAAGTAGCTGTTCCTGAACCTGGATGTTGCTGATTTCAGGCTCCTGTACCTTCTACCTGAAGGCAGCGGGGAGATAAGTGTGTGGCCAGGATGGTGTGGGTCCTTGATGATGCTGGCAGCCTTTGTGAGGCAGCGACTGCGATAGATCCCCTCGATGGAAGGGAGGTCAGAGCCGATGATGGACTGGGCAGTGTTTAGAACTTTCTGCAGTCTTTTCCGCTCCTGGGAAAAGTTGCCGAACCAAGCCACGATGCAACCGGTCAGCATGCCCTCTACTGTGGTCTTGTAGAAGGAACATAGCAGAGAGTCCTCCTTGACAAACCGACTCTCCGTAATCTTCTCAGGAAGTAGAGTCACTGATGTGCAATAACCCTGTTCCCTTGTCATCCAGCAGTGGTAACACTGACAGTGCCAACTAATAATCTTGACCTTTCCTAAACTATTCCCATCCCAAGACTGCTTGCCGGGGATCGCCGGAGAAGAGCTCCGACCGCCGGCCTGTGGCCTGTGACGTCCTGAAGCTGCAATTTCCAATAGGAAAGTGCCAATTCGGGCACTCCAAGCTGCGGAGTGTGTTTGACCGTCCCGACATCAGAGGTTTGAACATCCCAACGAGAGAGCCTGTACATCTGGCCATCGGTAGCGGTGACTACGGAGGGTCTATGGCCCCGAACCACCGGTGAACAAGGGCGGAGGACTGGCTGAACTTTGTTGCCTTCCACCACAGTGAAGAATGCTGTGTTGGATGTTTGTGTTGAATCGTATTGTGTGTTGTGTGTTCTTTTTAAGTGTATCGCTGCTGGCAAATTCATTTCACTGCACCTTCGGGTGCATGTGATGAATAAAATTGACTTTGACTTTGACGATGTGTTCTGTCCGTTTGATGCACTTGATCACTATCCCCAACATACAACATACCCATTACCTGCAAGGCTTTGTCCTCCCACCACTCCTCTCTTCCAGCCTTTTTCCACCCCAGTCCCCCACCCCACCTACAATCAATCTGAAGATGGGTCTCGACCCAAAAAGTCACCAATCCATCTTCCCCAGAGATGCTGCCTGAGCCATTGAGCTGCTCCAGCACTTGTGTACCCTTCTGTATAAACCAGAGTCGCATGGCAACCGGCTTTTGAATCTGATCAATAATATTTTTAAACTGTGTCAGTCGTAACAAGAGCGCATTGATAGATCTGTTGTTCCTGATGCTGCCAGACAGGGAAGATGTGTTTAGATCAAGTCTCTCGGGTTCAGGATGCAAAACAATTATCTGCCCAAATCAATAAGGGTTTAGAACACGATTCAGTGTAACCCCTTTCCATTTGACTCCATCTACACCTCACGCTGCCTCGACAAAATCAAAGACCAGTCTCACCCCGGCCACTCCCTCTTCTCCCCGCTCCCATCAGGCAAGAGGTACAGAAGTGTGAAAACGCACACCTCCAGATTCAGGGACAGTTTCTCCCCAGCTGTTATTGGGCATTTGAACCATCCCACCAACAACTGAAGAGCGGTCCTGAGCTACTATCCAGGGGCCGAGGAACATTTTTGAAAGTGGGGGGTTGAGCGATCACTGATCACCGGCATCGGAGGTACCCGGTGAGGGAGCGGGGGGCACAATGATTATTTGTTGTTGTTGCTCCACCTCCAAAAACTGGGGGAGAATACAGCCCATCCCCCAACTCAAAAGAGGGGGATATATCCCCCATCCCCCCTCTCTCTCTCTCCCTCCCTCCCTCTCTGGGCCAACTGACTCTCTGTGTCTCTCACCCTCTCTCGGGGTCCACGAGCCCACCCTCCCTCCCTTCCGCTCGACGGCTAATCATAACGCTTTGTTCACTGCCCCATATCTTGACTGTGAACCGCACTGTGATTGGCAGTTGTGCGGAGAGTTTTGGGGGGGGGGGGGGGAGTCGCTTTCCACCGCGGCTGGTCGTGGTTTTGCCCAAAGATCTTTGGTTTTGCCGCGCTCGCTCACTGTCCACTTGTTCTGAGATTCTGGGTGTCGGAGGTCCTCAGAAGAAGAGAAAAATACGCCTGCGGGCCGGATAATTTCGGGTTGTGAAGCATGTGTCGCCAAAAAAGTGGAGGGGCGGCAGCCCCCCCCCCCAGCCCCACGGTTCGGCGGCCCATGCTATTTACCTCATTGGAGTCCCTAGGATTATCTTTGATCGGACATTATTGGACTTTATCTTGCACTAAACCTTATTCACATTAGTCCCTTTATCATGTATCTGTACACTGTGAATGGCTCGATTGTAATCATGTGTTGTCTTTCTGCTGACTGGTTAGCACGCAACAAAAGCTTTTCACTGTACCACAGAATATTTCCAGCATTTTCTATTTTCATTGCCTCATTCTGCCCTACAGTCGAGCCATGCCCATTCAGAACTATGCTTTCATCTGAATCTCACAGCCAATTCAACAATGTGAATGTTGCCAAACTCCAGTTGGGAAGCACTATTGGAAAATTGATTGGAAAGCTTGGCTTCTAGATCTGATGCATCTACATTCCAGCTGTCATCCGGAAGAGTCCGCACATCAGCTGGATGAGGCATTGGTCTCGAGTGAAGTTAACTGGAAATTAGGTGGAGGGGGGACAAAGTCTGGCAGGTGATACAGGTGGATACAGGTGAGGGGGCAAGCAGCATCTCTGGAGAGAAAGCCTCCAGGGATGCTGCCTGTCCCGCTGAGTTACTCCAGCATTTTGTGTCTGCCTTCGATTTAAACAAGCATCTGCAGTTCTTTCCTACTGGTGATGAGAGGTTGGTTGGCAGATGGGTGGACAAAGGTGACAAAGGAGACAAGAGTTGAAAGGAGACAAAATGGTTTCAGATAAGGAGCGAAGAGCAGTGAAATGTAAAGCCAGAGAGAGGGTGTGGATGAGGTGGGGAGGTGGAAACAGTGGCAGGACAGTGGGATAAATGGAAGAATGAATGTGCATTGTCACCTTGTTGTGGTGGAGAAGCTTGTGTGGTCCTGAGATCCTGAGAGTGAAGCCGTCTGGAGCTAAGGCCGAGGGGGGAGGTCTCTGACAAAGAGCAATCCAACCAAGACCTCAACGGTGGAACAGGCGGAGGACGATGGCTGACCTTAGTGGAGCGTCACAACGGCTGGGAAGGCGGATGAAGGCTGCAGCAGAAAAGGGTCTCCGGTCGTCTTGGACTCCATGCCACTGGATCCTGACCCAGATCTGTCAAGGACCGTGGGGTGGCTGTCTGTGCACCAGTCTCCCCACGTTAAACAAAGTCACGCACAGCCGCCCTCCAACCCTGGAGACACCCATTGTTGGCCATGACCGAAGGGGGCCTAAGAAAAATGAATGTGCATGAAGATAGGGGAAGGGGTGCACAGGAAAGAGAGGGGAAAGGGGGATGACTTAAAATTGGAGAACTCTATGTACACATTGTTGGATTACAAACAGAATGTGGTAGATGCCAAATGAGGCCATGCAGTAATTATAGTCTCGGCAAAAAATTGCGCCGACTTTGAAACAAAATAGAAAGTGACTCTCTCTATAAATGTCCCTTCTCTAATTCCTGTTAACAACAAATTGACTCTAATTTGCAATTAAAGCTCCACGTTTAATGCTGGCCTAACGAGAACTGTTTTCTATTCCCTGTGGTACATAATTGCAGTCTAGGACGTCTATGGATTTAACCTTGTGTGTGAAAACTTTTAATTCCCTGCAGCACGTAATCTAACACACTCCCCTGTCTCGGAAAAACTTTTTCACCCAGAGACTTGGGAATCTGTGGAATTCTCTGCCACAGAAGGCAGTGGACGCCAATTCACTGGATGTTTTCAAGAGAGAGTTAGATTTAGCTCTTAAGGCTAACGGAATCAAGGGGTATGTGGAGAAAGCAGGAATGGGGTACTGATTTTGGATGATCAGCCATGATCATATTGAATGGCGGTGCTGGCTCGAAGGGCCGAATATCCAATTCCTGCACCTATTTTCTACGTTTCTGTCTTATTTATTGAGATGCTTACAGTACAGAAATGATAAATTTCCATAAAATATTAAAAAATAATTTCCTCATTTCATGTTCTTGGCAAGAAATCTATCTACCTGTATTTGAAAGAAATTTTGGAGGCAATGCACACCTGAATCTCATAAGATCATCTGATGGGAGCAGAATTAGGCCATTCGGCCCATCTAGCCTAGTCCGCCATTCAATCATGGCTAATCTATCCTTCCCTCTTAACCCCATTCTCCCCATAACCCTTGACACCCGTACTAATCAAGTATCTATCTATCTATCTCTGCCTTAAAAATATCCATTGACTTGGACTCCACAACCTTCTGTGGCAATAAATTCCACAGATGCACCACCCTCTGACAAAATAAATTCCTCCTCATCTCTTTCCTAAAGGAATGTCCTTTAATTCTGAGGCTATGATCTGTGGTTCTAGTCTCTCCCACTAGGCGAAACATCCTCTCCACATCCACCCTATACAATTTGTAGTCGTTGATCTCGGATAAAGATTTCCATATTTATAGTTTTTAAAATGTCTCCCTTCTGAAGAGCTATGAATAAATTCACTAATAATTTCCGACTATCCTTATGGATGACATACCAACATACATCAGTATTATTTCAGGAAGGAGTCATTCTGTTGCTTGCTACACACAATGAAACTTTCAATTTATTCCTTACAGACATTTACGATCTTCCTATAAAAATGAGGCTAATATAAAATTCCATGATTAACGACCAACATTCGAACTGTTTCCAACTTTATTGATAAAGAACTCTCAATTGTTATAAATGCGACATCATAAAAGTAAGAGATACTATAAAACTGAATACTTTAAAATCTTAGTTAACTTTTACTGGGCAATATGCCAAGGCAATTCCTGTACTTTTTTTAATCTTACTTTGCTAATACTGATTATCTCAGTTGTATAAAACAACTAACATATAAATAATAATAATAATAATGGATGGGATTTATATAGCGCCTTTCTAATACTCAAGGCGCTTTACATCGCATTATTCATTCACTCCTCAGTCACACTCGGTGGTGGTAAGCTACTTCTGTAGCCACAGCTGCCCTGGGGCAGACTGACGGAAGCGTGGCTGCCAATCTGCGCCTACGGCCCCTCCGACCACCACCAATCACTCACACACATTCACACACAGGCAAAGGTGGGTGAAGTGTCTTGCCCAAGGACACAACGACAGTATGCACTCCAAGCGGGATTCGAACCGGCTACCTTCCGGTTGCCAGCCGAACACTTAGCCCATTGACTTAGCTGCTTTTATGTTGTAGACATTATTTGACATGTTATTGAGGATAAATTATTCTTGAGAATTGCCACTTAAAAAATTGGGTAAAATTTGAAGGACTTTGTTGATGCTTTTATCTTGACGGCCATTTTGATTACATGCCTTATTGAAATCAGGACGTTAATGGCCTGAAGTATTCAACCTTTCAGGAGGAACTTCAAAGGTGGTTCTGGGCGATGAACTGGGGTGGAAGACGAGCCCCGATGGGCCTCTTCAGTCGAGTGCCAGGGACTAGTTTTAATGGAATTCACCTAAGACACTTGGCAACAACCTACGACAGCAACATTGTCGCCACTGTCGCCGAAATTTTTTCGACAAGTTGAAAATTTTGCGGCAGTCGCCTGCAGTTGCCCAAAACATTGCCTAAGTGGGACAGGCCCATAAAGCACAAAGGGAATGGGAACAAGAGATATGGACAGCAGATAGACACAAAGGGTGGTGGGTATATGGAACGAGCTGCCTGAGGAGGTTTGTAGGAAGGAACTTCAGGCAGACACAAAAAGCTGGAGTAACTCAGCGGGACAAGCAGCATCTCTGGAGAAATGTGAAGACTTGAAGTGTCACCCATTCCTTCTCTCCAGAGATGCTGCCTATCCCGCTGAGTTACTCCAGCATTTTCTGTCTAGGCCCGAGGAGGTAGTTGAGACGGGTGCTATAACAAAGAGGTACGTGGATAGGAAAGGATTAGAGGGAAATGGGCTAAATGTGGGCAAGTGGAACTAGTGTAGATGGCGCATCATGCTTTAGACATTTTCACCTTTATGTTCAACACCTTATTACAGTTACGTAGCAAATTTTAAATTGCTTCATTTGACCCTATCTACTCCAGGATCAAATGGAGCAATGAAAGAAATGAAGCTCGGGCAGCTTACAACCCAGCGGTATGAATATTGATTTCAAGTAACTAACTTCAAGTAACCCTTGCATCCCCTCGCTCTCTCTCCCCTCCCCTGGGTCTCTGGCGTTGTGAGGCATCGGCTCTACCCGCTGTGCCACCCATCCTGAGCGTGGCATCCTGAAATCTCCCTGAAATGTTATCCATATTGCCTTCCAAAGTAGACAAAAATGCTGGAGTAACTCAGCGGGTGAGGCAGCATCTATGGAGCGAAGGAATAGGTGACGTTTCGGGTCGAGACCCAGAAGGGTCTCGACCCGAAACGTCACCTATTCCTACGCTCCATAGATGCTTCCGGGTCTCGACCCGAAACGTCACCTGCTCCTTCGCTCCATAGATGCTGCCTCACCCGCTGAGTTTCTCCAGCATTTTTGTCTACCTTCGACTCTTCCAGCATCTGCAGCTCCTTCTTAAACACATTACCTCCCACGTTTTTCCATTCAAACAGGCACATCCACCGAAGAATATGAAGGAAAAAGTTAGAAGAAACCCTCCTCATGGGATAATGGAATGTTTTTATGCATGAGGCCACTATATAAATTATAACAATTTTAAATGAAATTTCTTTCTGAGAAAAGGATAAATGAGAAAATTAGTTTGTCAATTTGAAGAGTCGGCACTGGTGCAGAGGTAACTGAATGGATTTTCTTTTTGTGCTGTAACAACTTTGACTTTAACTTAGAAATATATAATTGAACACAATTATTCTTAAAAGCCGCCAGTTTGATCGCAGGATGGCGTGTTCATTCTTGTTTGTGTCAAGGAGTGATTTAACAGAACAATTAAGGTGTTGTTTACTGCAATACATTGTACTGGATGCAGAAAGCCTCGCAAGGAACCAATATTTCAATAGAGTAAAAATTCATAAGTAACAGCCATTTCACCACAAATACAACACTAGAGAGGTGATTTTCATCCATAATTGAGGTGGAAATGTTATATTGTTTCTGCAATAAGTGTTGTCAGAGCTTTTTAATACTAGTGTCCCTGGTGCCCTGATGGTAAATCAAAAAATCAGCCTTTGGATTGTGTATATCTCAAAGCAATGTTTCAATTATGTCGATGTGTTGTATGCATGATTCAATGGGTCGATGGTTTCTTGAAATTGGGGAATTGCATACAAGGAAAGTCAAGTCAAGAGAGTTTTATTGTCATGTGTCCCAGATGGGACAATGAAATGTTTAAGAAGGAACTGCAGATGCTGGAAAATCGAAGGTAGACAAAAATGCTGGAGAAACTCAGCGGGTGCAGCAGCATCTATGGAGCGAAGGAAATAGGCAACGATTCTTGATTAGTATGGGTGTCGGGGGTTACGGGAAGAAGGCAGGAGAATGGGGTTAGGAGGGAGAGATAGATCAGCCATGATTGAATGACGGAGTAGACATGATGGGCCGAATGGCCTAATTCTACTCCTATTCCTTATGACCTTATGACCAATCATGGCTGATCTATCTTTCCCTCTCAACCCCATTCTCCTACCTTTTCCCCATAACCCCTGACACCCTTACCAATCAAGAATCTGCCTTAAAAATGTCCATTGACTTGGCCTCCGCTGCCGTCTATGGAAATGAATTCCACAGATTGACCCCCCTCCTGCTAAAGAGATACCTTCAAAAAATATTCAATTGTGAATGAATGTACGAATAAGTTTATTGGCCCAGTAGGTTCCATACAAGGAATTTGCCTTGGTGCTCCGCTCATAAATAGCAACACGACACACAGTAACAATTAAGAATGACACATAAAACATTAAACATTAATACTAAAACATTACAGTTTGAACATGTGAATGAAATAAAACACCAGAGCAAAAGCAGGCGGAGGAGATGTGCTGTTTAAGTTTCATATAAAACTCTCCCACTTTCATGAGGTTTGTTTCTTTCAGATACACCAAGATGAAGACGGCAACAAACATATATATCTTCAACCTTGCAGTCGCCGATGCGTTGGAGTTGATCACACTGCCTTTCCAAGCAACCGATGCCCTGCTTGGATTCTGGCCCTTTGGAAACGTGCTCTGCAAACTGGCAATCTCGATCGATTATTACAACATGTTCACCAGCATCCTTACTCTGACGGTGATGAGCGTGGATCGGTACATTGCCGTCTGTCACCCGGTGAAGGCGCTAGACATGAGGACACCTTACAACGCCAAGGTTGTCAACGTGTGTATCTGGGTCCTTGCGTCGGTGATTGGGATACCTGCCATGGTCATGGGGTCGGCTGAGATGGAGAACAAGCGTAAGTGGCAGCAGTATAAATGAATGAATGAATGAATGAAAGAAATAGGTTTATTGGCCAAGTATTCACGTACAAGGAATGAACGTAGCGGGTACGTCGGAGCTCGGGGACGTCTCTTAGCGGAGCGTAACGCTAACGGCAGGTACTCGGGAAGACTCGTTAACGGCAGGTAAGCACGGGAAGACTCGTGAAGATTTTTCAACATGATGAAAAATGTCCACGAGAGCCCCGAGTACCGACGAGTGGCCATTACCGTAAATCTCCGAGTTCGAATCAGGGCAAACTCGGGAGAGCTCTTGGAATGAACTCGTACCGTGGGGGCAGGGGCTATTAGTATTTTGCTCGAGATTCCGGCATCTGCATTTCCTTGTGCCTCCATATTCAACGTGTTTTAACGTGTTTCGTCTCGTTTCCCCCTCTTTCAGAAATCGAATGCCTTTTGGTTCACCCGCAACCCCACGCCTACTGGAAGCCGACCATCGAGATCGCGGTGTTCCTGTTCTCCTTTGTCATCCCGGTGTGTGTCATCACCGTGTGCTACACCTTGATGCTGAGGCGGCTGCGGAGGGTCCGCGTTCTCTCCGGCTCGAAGGAGAAGGACAGGAATTTGCGTCGGATCACCAGGATGGTCATGGTGGTGGTGGCCGTCTTCGTGGTCTGCTGGACCCCGGTCCATGTCCTGGTGCTGGTGCAAGTGGTCTGCAACCGTGAGATCCTGACCATTATGCCCAGCTGGCATTTCTGTGTCGCCCTGGGCTACGCCAACAGCAGCCTCAACCCCGTACTCTACGCCTTCCTGGACGAAAACTTCAAGCGGTGCTTCAAGGAGTTTTGCTTCCCCTCCAATCTCAAATCCGAGTTTAAGACATCGAACGGGATGAGGAGCATCACGAGAGGTATTGCTCTCTCCTGCAAGAATACGGATGGCGTTGAAAATCCTGCATGACTAGAAATGGGGGCGGCCTCGGCTTCTGGCCAGCAGGAGAACAAGATTCACTCAAATGTGGAGACGTCTCAAACTGTAGGCCTTTGAAACACAAATGCCCCCTACTGCAATTTCACAAGGATCAAAAGAACCACAACTCCATCTCCAACGCATCAAGGATCGGTTATTTAAAGAAAAATACTATTGAAAAGCCATCACAAAATCTTGTGCGTCATCTGTAGGAAAGTTAAACTATTGTTTCGTTTAGAGATACAGTGCGGAAACAGGCCCTTTGGCCCACCGAGTCTGCACAGCACACTAACACCGTCCTACAACAGCACACACACACACACACTAGGGACAATTTACAATTATGCCAAGCCAATTAGCCTACAAACCTGTACGTCTTTGGAGCGAGGGAGGAAACTGAAGATCTCGGAGAAAAACCACGCAGGTCACGGGGATAATGTACAAACTCCGTGCAGACGGCGCCCATAGTCGGGATCGAACCCGGGTCTCAGGTGCTGCAAGCGCTGTAAGGCAGAAACTCTACCGCTGCGCCACCGTGACTGCCCCCAGTGGATGCAAGGAGAAACAATTTGGAAAGTTATGAAAACTTTCAGATTTTTACTCAAGTCTAACTCTTCACTGATGGCTTTAAGTTATAAATATTCTAATGAATTGTAAGATATATTAATTATATGATTGGATTCGTCTGGCGTCAGTAAAATATAGTGATCCATTCATCATATGGGAAGATTTAATTGGGAACAATGTCTGTTCAATTATAGGTAAAGTATTTAAAATAAAATGATAGCACCGTTCAGCACAAAGGCTATCAATGTGTGCATTTAGATTCTTGCATCAGTGATTGGATTGCCAGCAATGATCTTGGGATCAGCTGCCATGGAAAAGTGGCAACGAAATGTCACTATATATACACTACAATATATTTTTAGAGATACTGCGTGGAAACAGGCCGCTCGGCCCATCGAATCCGTGCCGTCCAGCGATCATCCCGTACTCCAGCACTACGGACAATTTGCAGAAGCCAATTAACCTGCAAAGCTGCACATCTTTGGGATGTGGGAGGAAACCAGAGTTGTCGAAAATAAAATAATTATTATAGCTGGTGACGATTTAACAGTAAACAAGATGGACTTGCAAACTATTTAATGTTTTTTGAAAGTTTGTGACCCAGGTCAAAAACAAAAAGAACGGGTAGAAGAGAAGGTTAGAACAACTTGGACAATTATTTATATCAAAATATAAACTATTTATTTGATTGTAATAAAAACCTTCCGCAGGGCATGGCTTTCATATTGTGGTGGAAGTTTGCACTTTATTTGTGATTGTTTACAATGGCAAAGATTCATCATTACAGCCACGTCAGTCATTACAAGTGAAAGGGCCTGTCCCACTTTCCTGAGTTATTCACGAGTTATTCTCCCGAGTTTTCTAACTCGCAGAATGTTCGTAACGAGTCCGTAGGAGTCGGTGGATATATCGTAGCGGCTCGTTATGCCAGCCGTATGTATTCGGGGACATTTTTCGTCAGGCTGGAAAAAACATCCCGACTTATCTGATGCCCCGAGTACCTACAGTTGGCATAACCGCTACGATATATCCACGGACTCCTACGGACTTAAAAATAGCAGAGTCAGGGGATATGGGGAGAAGGCAGGAACGGGGTACTGATTGTGGATGATCAGCCATGATCACATTGAATGGCGGTGCTGGCTCGAAGGGCCGAATGGCCTACTCCTGCACCTATTGTCTATTGACTCGTTACGAACATTCTGCGAGTTTGAAAACCCGGGAGAAATCGTGAATATCTCGGGAAAGTGGGACAGGCCCTTAATTATCCATAATCACCTTGACCATCTCTTCCAACTGGTGAACTGGAAGAGATGATTTCTGAAAATCAAGCGTTATTGTGATGTTTAGATGTGCAATGAGTTTACTCAGAGTTTAATCTCTCCTTGAGCGAACTAGTCCATGTCAGATTCACCTCTGTGCTATTTCATAATAAGTACCTCACGTGTATAATCAGTTCATATTAACCTTAAAACAGACAAATGGAAAAATTGCTTGTTTTAACATGAGCTTGTTAAATATTTGCACTCCGATTCTACATCATGTCAAAGCCATGGTGATTCAAACCACCACCTTGTATCTGTTAATAATTTCTGCAATCATATTATTAACAATTTATTATGCTTTACCTTGAAGCTGGTAAAATAAATATAATAATTTTAGTTGGATAACGTGTTATCACGACACAATATTGTGTTCTGTACAGCTGCAATGCATTGATTGCAGTAAATTATATGTAAAAAATATCATTTAATAGTTATATGCATTGGGCTGGTCGTTATAATGCAATTGTGTATTTATCTGCAAATTGAAGAACTATTCTACTAAAGGTGTTCTCCAATTGTAACTAAATCTCCAAATCAAAGCTGAGGTTTGTCATCTGTGATGCCTGAATATTCTAAAATATTTGCTGTTATTGAGATTGTTCATTGAACTAAAACGCAAACGTATTAATGTGAAATCAGTGTTTGTCTCTTGTGAGAATAAAAGCAATTAATGAAAAACATGCTAAATTAACTCATTATTTGTCATCGTTAATGCCCTGGTAGAACTAATTCTGTGAAGATGAGGGGAATCGCTTCAGTGAAAGTGCTCAGATTCACCAGCGTGTAGCCAATAGATGACTTTGCTTTAAGGAAATTAAGTGGGCTGCCACAGTGGCACAGGAGTAGAGTCGCTGCCTTGCAGCATTTGCGGGCGTTGGTGATGGCGGGTTCGATCCTGACTACGGGCGCTTGGCTGTACGGGGTTTGTACGTTCTCCCCGTGACCTGCGTGGGTTTTCTCCGAGAACTTCGGTTTCCTCCCGCACTCAAGTCGTGCAGGTTTGTAGGTTGATTGGCTTGGGGTACAGTATGTGTAAAATTGACGAGGACGGACACGTGGAAGTGAGGACTACGCTGCCGGGGGAAAGACAATGGGGACTCAGTGTGGGGGGACCACCGCGAGGGGGAGGAGGGGGGAGAACAAAGGGCGACTGTTTGGGCGACTATTTGCATACCTTATGTATGCAAGCAAAGAATTTCCCTGTGACTTGTCACATGCAACAATAAAGTATTCACTCATTCATTCATTCATTCAAGATCGCCCCTCACCCTATTTATTCCCCATCCTTCACTAAATTTGCACACTCATCGAATGCAATGGAAAATAAAATCAAGCAAAGTACAAAATGTGTAGGTAATTTAAAGATGTCACCTTTGCAAAAGATGTATCAGGTATCAATGTCCTCCTTCAGTATTGTGTCAAGATCTGCATCTAACAAACAACATCAACAAATTAGAGGGGAGAAAAGTTGTTTCCAGCATTAGATCCTAACGATTGTGAAGCAACACTAATTCCGAGCTGCTATAGGAGGTAGTTCAGGCAGGTACGATAACATCTTTCAAAAGGCACTTGGACAGGTCCATGGATAGGAAAGGTTTAGAGGATATGGGCCAAACGCGGACAGGTGGGATTAGTGTATATGGGGCATCTTGGTCAATAGACAATAGGTGCAGGAGTAGGCCATTTGGCACTTCGAGCCAGCATCGCCATTCAATGTGATCATGGCTGATCATCCCCAAGCCTGGTTGGCATAGGCAAGTTGGGCCGAAGGGCCTGTTTCCATGCTGTACGACAACAACCCCATAACAGCACACCATTGCTTCTGTAATATTAAATTATTTTCTCTGTTTCAAAAAAATTTTCACTGCCTTAAAATCTGACGAGCCATTTTGCCACCGAATACTTTCAAAGTAAATTTGATTGCTGTTTCTTGCAATGAAATAACAAAACAAGTTGTCAATGATCATGTCCCAATTATGATTATCCTTTTTATTAGACTATGTACGACTTTTCAATTATAAAAACTCCTTTGACTTCACTCTTGAATGCACCTGATGCTGGCCCTGGGTATACGTATTTCTGATGTGAATTATTGGACAGATTTATCGTTGATCAACTTATCTTGTATCATCTTAACTGCTGATTAACTCCAGTCAAAAAGAATGGCTAAATTGCCACCTGAAATGATTTGATTTGCATTTATATTTTATTTCGTACATAATACCAATGTGTTAGCAATCCCAATTATTCAAATAGGACAATATTGTCTTGGGACCGAGATGTTAAAAATGTTTTTGCATAATAAATTCATGTTCATAAATGATAGGAATAGAATGAGGCCATTCGGCCCATCAAGTCTACTCCGCCATTCAATCATGGCCGATCTATCTCTCCCTCTTAACTCCGTTCTCCTGCCTTCTCCGCGTAACTCCTGACACTCGTATATCTCAAGATGGGAAGGAGAAGTCTCTACCTGAAACGTCACCCATTGCTTCTCTCCAGAGATGCTGCCTGCCCCGCTGAGTTACTCCAGCGTTTTGTGTCTACCTCCAATCTATTTGAATATAGAATTGAAGATGAAAAATAAGAGTTGACGGCTTTATCGATCTATCTATAATTAAATTGGGATTTATTTGTAATCGTTTGCCCTGTCTGCGTTATGTTGGTTTTGAACAATTCTCAAACAATCTTGTTAATCTCGCCTGACTTGTACAGGATGATTACATTCTGAGTAAACAGCATTCTTAGCTGAAACAATCTCAGCTCACTCTTGCGAACGCTCCTTAGAAAACCATTGTTACTCAAGTAGGAAGTTAGAAAGGGAAATTTAAGCAGCAGGGAAGGCAATTTGGAAGATGCACGCAAACTATAAAATGCAGAGCTAATAAAAATTTATGCCTTTTCATTTTGTGCACAAAATCATGAGGGGAATAGATCAGGTAGATGCACAGAGTCTCTTGCCCTGAGCAGGGGAATCGAGAACCAGAGGACATAGGTTGAAAGTGAGGGAGAAAGATTTAAGGGGCTGTCCCACTGCGGCCACCTAATCCGCGAGTTCTGGCGAGTTTGCCCTCGACTCATACTTGCAGCATGGTCGACACGAGGTCCTAGGAGGTCTTTGTAACTCTCCTTCATGCTTGAGAGTAGTCCCCGCGTACTCGAGGCCTCAGATGGGTCGCGGCGTATTTTTCAACATGCTGAAAAATGCCCGCGAGTAAAACAAGGTCGCCATGGAGAAAATCGATACTTTTTTAACTCGTAGGTTTAGTCGTAGTAGGTCGCAGTAGGTCGGCATGTTAGTCGTAGGTAATCGAGGGTAGTCGAAGGTAGTCGTAGATAGTCTTCATCATAGTCGAAAGAGATCGAAGGAGGTCGTCTTCACTCTCCACTATTCGGTGTCCAATTTTCCAGAAGTTAGTCGTAGCTAGTCGAAGCTAATCTTCAACATAGTTGAAGGAGGTCTCAACATGACACCTTTTCAAACTCTTCTAAACTCGCAAATTAGGTCGCCACAGTGGGACAGCCCCTTTACTAGGAACCTGAGGGGTAACTTTTTCACACAAGGTGTGGTGGGTGTATGGAACGAGCTGCCGGAGGAGGTAGTTGAGGCAGGGACTATCCCAATGGTTAAGACAGGTACATGAATTGGACAGGTTTGGAGGGATATAGGCCAAATGCAGGCAGGTGGGACTAGTGTGGGTGGGACATGCTGGCCGGTGTGGGCAAGTTGGGCCGAAGGGCCTGTTTCCTCACTGTAAGACTCTTTGACGCTATTGTGAGCCTGAAATGCAAATGTGAGAAAAGTGTGATTTTTATAAGAAAATATGCAAAGCTTTACACATATGTGTGAAATCCTGAATAACAGCAAACATTCCCTTTTCTGCTCATTTCTTGAACACCTAAATCATGGTGGGAAATTATTTTCCACGCATCTACAAGCAAGGCTTTGACAAGGTAGGCTGGAATGGCTCTAGAGGTCAGGCAGGCAGGCAGGCAGCATCTCTGGAGGACATGGACAGGTGACATTTCAGGTTGGGTCCCTTCTTCAGACTCTCAGGATCGGGAACTCCTCCTGTCTAGACTTGCTAGTCTGGGAACTTTGATCACCTGGGATTCAGCGGGAGATGGCCAAGTGGATACAAAGCTGGTTGGTGGAAGCAGATATGGTCGGGCAGCGGTATAGTTGCTGCCTTACAGCATCAAGGACTCGGGTTCGATCCCGACTATGGGTTATGTCTGTAGGAAGTTTGTCCGTTCTCTCCGTGACCTGTGTGCGTTTTCTCTGAGATAGACAATAGGTGCAGGAGCAGGCCATTCGGCCCTTCGAGCCAGCACCACCATTCAATGTGATCATGACTGATCATCCCCAATCAGTACCCCGTTCCTGCCTTCTCCCCATATCCCCTGACTCCGCTATCTTTAAGAGCCCTATCTAGCTCTCTTGAAAGCATCCAGAGAACCGGCCTCCACCGCCCTCTGAGGCAGAGAATTCCACAGACTCACCACTCTCTGTGTGAAAAAGTGTTTCCTCGTCTCTGTTCTAAATGGCTTACTCCTTATTCTTAAACTGTGGCCCTGGTTCTGGACTACACCAACATCGGGAACATGTTTCCTGCCTCTAGCATGTCCAAGCCCTTAACAATCTTATATGTTTCAATGAGATGCCCTCTCATCCTTCTAAACTCCAGAGTGTACAAGTCCAGCCGCTCCATCCTCTCAGCATATGACAGTCCCGCCATCCCGGGAATTAACATTGTGAACTTACGCTGCACTCCCTCAAAAGCAAGAAATGTTAGATCTCTGGTTTCCTCCCACACTCCAAAGACGTGTATGTTTGTAGGTTAATTGGCTTGGTGTAATTGTAAATTGTCCCCAGTGTGTGTAGGATAGTGTTAGTGTGCGGGGATCACTGGTCAGTGCAGACATGGTGGGCCGAAGGGCCTGTTTCCGTGCTATATCTCTAAACTAAACTAAACCATAACTCCAGTGTCCTTAATCAGATTTTAGTTTGGTTTAGAGAGTCCACACGGGAACAGGCCCTTCATCCCACCCAGTCCAACCCAACTAACAATCCCCGTACACTAGCTCTATCCTACACACTAGGGACAATTTACAATTTTTACCGAAGCCAATTAACCTTCAAACCTGAACGTCTTTGGAGTGTGGGAGGAAAGCGGAGATTCCAGAGAAAACCCACGCAGGTCACGGGGAGAACGTACAAACTCTGTCCAGATGGGCATCATGGCACGGGCATCAGTGCGGGCAAATCGCCCATGTGAATGCCTCCTGACCACCCTCATCGAGATTCTTCATCACCCCACTTCTGACCTCCTCAGAGGAGCATGGGTGAAGCTCAACAGACTTGGTACTGGAGTTGGGCGTTTCAATGCCAGCGTGTGGAGATGGGGGCTCCCTCCGCCAGAGCCCAGCCTGTGAATGCGGAGCAGAACAACAGACAGCCAACCATGTAATCTCTGGGTGCCCGCTCTACCACCCACCAAATGGAGCTGTGTCAGGGCCTGGCAGACATTGACGCCAACAGACAACAACCTGGCTGCTCAACACCCGGCTTGAGATCTAACTATTCCTTTGGTTTATGTTTCATTCGCAAGAAGAAGACCCCTTCATAAAAATTGAATCAAGTTTTAAGGAGGGTTTAGAAACATAGAAACATAGAAAATAGGTGCAGGAGTAGGCCATTCGGCCCTTCGAGCTTGCACCGCCATTCAATATGATCATGGCTGATCATCCAACTCAGTATCCCATCCCTGCCTTCTCTCCATACCCCCTGATCCCTTTAGCCACAAGGGCCACATCTAACTCCCTCTTAAATATAGCCAATGAACTGTGGCCTCAATTACATTCTGTGGCAGAGAATTCCAGAGATTCACCACTCTCTGTGTGAAAAATGTTTTTCTCATCTCGGTCCTAAAAGATTCCCCCTTTATCCTTAAACTGTGACCCCTTGTTCTGGACTTTCCCAACATCGGGAACAATCTTCCTGCATCTAGCCTGTCCAACCCCTTAAGAATTTTGTAAGTTTCTATAAGATCCCCCCCTTTATACTTTATACTAGTATGTAGGATGATGAAGAAACTGTCTAGAGAAAAGGGTTCAGGGGTAAAAAGAACCATGAAATGACATAGAGGTAGAGCTGTCCAACCCCTTTCTAAGAGGACAGCAATCTGTGAAGACCAGATCTGGAAGGACCATCCATCCGCCCAAGTATCTGCAAGAATCCGTGCTAAAGTAAAACACGAAGAGATGTTTTTCTTCCCAGTTCTTAACTCCAAGTGGCACTAGTCACTCATGAAATTGGCTCTCCTGTGAAAGAAATTAGCAGCCGATACTTGCTGACTACACACAGTAATCTTGTACGCAAGCAGGCAGCATGAAATTGTTTTTCTGCCAATATTAGACCAATGGGCTAACATTACACCGCGCCCTCCCCCACACCTCTCTGTGGATGCTCTCCACCCTTTAATTTTTAAAATTAGTTTGGGGGAATTTTGCCACTGAAGGCACTTTGCAGGTAGTTATGTTCAAAGTGGCAGAATTAAGTTGCTTCTAAACCACTGTGGATTTGCTGAAATCAAATATGCCTGTGCTTCAGCAGGCCAGGGTGAAGATATTTATTAGCTGTAACCTGGAGGTATTGGGGCTCTGGGACTGTCAGTGTATAATGGAATGTTCCTCGCTGTGAACATGCTGGGAATAAGCCTGAAGGCTCATATTTTAACTGGGCTCCTGGCAGCTTGAGAAAACCGTTAATCGGTCTTCTGAAATGTTGGATTCTTGCGGTGCCTGCAAAATACACCTTCATATTGATCGACGCCCAGCCTGCTCCCCTTGTACTAATGTTTGAACTTTCCTAATCAGCAAGTCAATGTGGGCCTGATCTCCGCAATGCTATCCACTCCCATTGAGTCTATGGGTCAATGGGCAGCTTACGATACAATATGATGCGATGCGATTATTTGTCCCAGGAGGGAAAATGCCAACAGTCATAAAACACAATATTCTGTTTTGTTATTTTAAGTATGTGTTAAAAGTATGTTTTAGTGTATCATTAAGAAGGAACTGCAGATGCTGGAAAAATCGAAGGTAGACAAAAATGCTGGAGGAACTCAGTGGGTGAGGCAGCATCTATGGAGCGAAGGAATAGGTGACGTTTCGGGTCGAGACCCTTCTTCGGACTCTTAATGGCCTGTCCCACTTGGCCGTCATTTGCGCCTCGTTTACACGTCATATGTAAAATGTGGTTGTCGCGTTGTGATGCACGGGTAGCGTGTGGGTAGCGCGGGACGGGCGCATGGAGAGGCGTGGAGGATTGTGGAGTTGCGCGCGGTATCGCGCGGCGCTCCAGGATTTCGTGCTGTACGAAATCCTCGCGCGCCACTTGCGTGACGTATCGCGTACGCACGCTGACACATTGGGTGTGCACGCTGACGCATTGGCTTCGCACGCGGGCGTCCCGACGTCTCATGTGTATCGTGCGGTGACGCATGGTTTCGTCACCGTGCGTAACCATGCGTTGCTGCGCGCCGCGGGGTATTCTAATGACGTCACGCGCACCAGACGGCATGATGACGCGTGATTTGCGAGCGATGTCGTGCGATGTCGCTCGCAAATCACGTGTCATCATGTGAAGTGGGACAGCCCCTTAAGTGTATCTTGGTTTGTCTTGTGGAGGGGGGGAAACTTTTTTTAATCTCTTACCTTGACGGAGATGTGATATTTTTCCGTGTTGTGTCTCCATCCCCCACTGCGGCCTAACATCGTGGAGCGGCGCGGGCTTTCCTGGAGACTGGCCCGGCGCTTCGACGCTGGCGCGGCGCGGACTTACCATGGTGGCGCTGCGATCCCCTTGCCGGGGATGGACTGTGGAGAGCTCCGACCGCGGGCGGCCCTGTGGACTTTAACATCGTGGCCCCCGGATAGAGACTGAGTCGGGGCTCCAGGCCGTGGTGAGTTTAAACCGTCCCGACGAGGGAGTTCCATCACCCCAACGCCAGGGCCTTGGATCGCCGGCTGCGGGAGCTTTGATGGTCCCGACCGCGATGGTTCGACTGCCTCGACCGTGGGAGAAGTAAGAGGGAGAGATTGGACTTCATAACCTTCCATCACAGTGAAGAATGTGGGTGGATGTTTATGTTAAATGTTATTTTCTGTGGTACATGTGACTGTACCAATTGAAACCCATCTTGAATCTTGAATCTTCAGTGGAAAGGATTGGGGATGTGCAATGATTGGGGGAGGGGAGTCAGTCTCAGTCTATCCCACGACAGAAGGGGGAGGAGTTGTACAGTTTGACGGCCACAGGGAAGAAGGATCACCTGTGGCGTTCTGTGCTGCATCTTGGTGGAACCAGTCTGTTGCTGAAGGTGCTCCTCAGGTTGACCAGTGTGTCATGGAGGGGGTGTGAGCTGTATTGTCCAAGATGCTCCACAGATTGAGGAGCATCCTCCCCTCCAAGACCAACCTCCCATGAATCATAGAGTCATACGGTGTGGAAACAGGCCCTTCAGCCCAACTTTCCCATGCCGACCAACGTACCTCATACACATTAGTCCCACCTGCCTGCGTTTGGCCCATATCCCTCCAAACCTGTCCTATCCATGTACCTGTCTAAATGTTTTTTGAAATGTTGCGATAGTCCCTGCCTCAACTCCCTCAGCCAGCGGCTCGGTCCATACACCCACCAACCTTTGAGTAAAACGGTTACCCCTCAGGTTCCTATTAAATCTTTCCCCCCCCACCTTAAACGTATGTCCTCTGATTCTCGATTCCCCCTCTCTGGGTAAAAGATTCTGTGCGTTTACCCGACAGGTTCCCCTGTCCCACTTTCACAACCTAATTCACGACCTCTGCCGAGTTTGCCCTTGACTCATGCTCACAGCATGGTCGTCACGAGGTCGTAGGTAGGTCGTAGCAGGCCGTGATGCTAGTCGTAGGTACTCGTGGCATCAAGTAGGTCGGGGCGTTTTTTCAACGTGATGAAAAATGTCCACGAGTAAAAAGGTTGTGAATTAGGTGGTGAAAGTGGGACAGGCCCTTAACTCTCCGGTTCAGAGGCTTGGCTCACGACTAACTCCCTCCGGCTCTGCGCCTCCTGCCAGCCAGCAATGCAGTGATCAGAGACGGGACCTAAACCTTCACCCTGCCCGGCGCGGGACTTGAACTTTTCACCCTGACTCTGCAAATGACAGAATTAAGGCAAAGACTTGTTTTGCTTCAGGCAATACAAATCAGAAATGGCTGTGTGCAGTAGAGATAAATGTCACAATAGAACATAATGGCCTTGAGAGGTCTGCTTCAGAATGAACGTGGTATATTTATTACTACAACATGAAAACCCATTTCAACAATACAGTCAATCCATTGTTGCAATTTGACAGGACTCTGGAGAAACTGCCTTCATCAATGCAATAACCATTGCTCTGTGTTGCGCTTCATATCTCCCTGTTACCACGATTGGACTGGAACCGCACTGAAGCTGTGGCTATGACAGAGCCTGTACCTTTGCACCACTGTTTCATTTAGTTTAGAGGTACAGAGTGGAAGCAGTGTCAGAAGGAACTGCAGATGCTGGTTTAAATCAGAGACAGACACAGAAATGCTGGAGTAACTCAGCGGGACAGCGACCAGCATCTCTGGAGAGAAGGAATAGGTGACCTTTCGGGTTGAGACCCATCTGGAAACAGGCCCTTCTGCCCACTGAGTCCATGCCAGCCAGCGATCACACTAGTTCTGTCCTACACACTAGGGACAATTTTACAGAAGCCAATTAACGAGGCCAGTGGATGTGACTCGACAGCTTTAACCACCAAATATCTGTAATTAAAACCTTCAAACCCTTTACTGCCTCGTTTGGCCTCGAATAACATCAGTCCCACTGTACCACATTGCACTGCCATCCAAAAAGATCAGCCCTACTACACTGCACTAATCTTGTATTGATTACGGGATGATTACAAAAATCTATAAACTTCTGCCTTTCATTATTCTCAGTGACTGAGCCTCTGGGTCGAGAATTAAGTGCCCAAGTCCAAATAGAGAATTTTTTGTGAAACAAAAAAAACAAGGGTGGCACGGTGGCGCAGCGGTAGAGTTGCTGCCTCACAGCGCCAAAGGCCCCGGTTCGATTCCGACTACGGGTGCTGTCTGTACAGAGTTTGTACGTTCTCCCCGTGACCTGCGTGGGTTTTCTCCTGGTGCTTCGGTTTCCTCCCACATTCCAAAGACGTACAGGTTTGTAGGTTAATTGGCTTGGTGTAAATGTAAAATTGTCCCCGGTGTGTGTAGCGTTGTGTTAATGTGCGGGGATCGCTGGTCGATGTGGACTCGGTGGGACGAAGGGCCTGTTTCCGCGCTGTATCTCTAAACTAAACTAAACTAAGGGTCCCGACCAAAAAACGTCATCTATCCATGTTCTCCAGAGATGCTGCCTGACCCGCTGAGCTACTCCAGCACTTTGTGTCCTTTAGTGTAAATCAGCATCAGTTGCATCTGAAGAAGGGTCTCCACCCATCCCTTCTCTCCAGAGATGCTGCCTGTCCTGCTGAGTTACTCCAGCATTTTGTGTCTATCTTCGGTGTAAACCAACACCTGCTGTTCCTTCCTACACATTTGCAGTTCCTTGTTTCTTCGCACAAGAAATTCTATTTTTTAAGTAAGCAGTGGACTCCCCTTGGAAATGCACACTTCATAGACTTGAAGTGCAAGCTGACAGATAAAATATGAGTTGCATCAATTATGCAGGGTTTGCAGTTAAATAAAAACTTACTATCTTGCTGTGGCTAATTTAACTGGTGAGTATTCTTCTTGTCACCTGGCTGATTTTAGACAGCAGACAATACACACTAGACAATATGTGCAGGAATAGGCCATTCGGCCCTTCGAGCCAGCACCGCCATTCAATGTGATCATGGCTGATCATCCCCAATCAGTACCCCGTTCCTGCCCCCTCCCCATATCCCCTGACTCCGCTATCTTTAAGAGCCCTATCTAGCTCTCTCATGAAAGTATCCAGAGAACCGGCCTCCACCGCCCTGCGAGGCAGAGAATTTTGTACTAGGTTGGCAGACAAACTTTATTTTGAATAAGAGAGTTCAAATCTCAAAGGACAACTCCAAGCATCTACAACCTCTCAATGGGCTGGTTGGCTGGTGAAATGGTCAATACCCTTCGTAAATGCCAAGAATCTGCTTGGTTAAAGCATTGAGTCATCTGCTAAAGATTGATGGCACGACATTAACAAGCCCACACCCAATTAGGTTGGTTTATTTCATTCAAAAAGAATAATCAGTTCCACTAGAGATGATTTCGGGATTGGTGTTGGTCCGGGAAAAGCTGGGTCATTTCCAAACTAATGGCGATGGCATGGATCATCGTAAAGAAAGTCCGTCCATGCCTCAACCTCCTTAGAAGATTGAGGAGATTTGGTATGTTGATGATCTTCTACAGGTGTAGGGTAGAGAACACACTGACTCGTTGCATCACAGCCTAGTTCGGCAACGTTCCAAAGACGTGAGGGTTTGTAGGTTAATTGGCCTCTGTAACTTGGCCCTAGTGGGTAGGATAGAACTAGTGTACGAGTGATTGTGGTCGACGCAAGCATTGGTCACCCGTACACACCAGTCCCATGTTATCCCACTTTCTCATCCAATCCCTACACACTCAGAGTAATTTACAGAGGGTCAATTAACCGCACGCCTTTGGGTTGTGGGAGGAAACCAGAGCACCCAGAGGAAACCCACGTGGTCACAGGCAGAACATGCAAACTCCACACAGACAGCACCCGAGGTCAGGATTGAACCACGGGTCACTGGCGCTGTGAGGCAGCAGATCTTACAGCTGCGCCACCATGCTGCCCTAGTATTGTGCTCTGGGCAAGAAAGAAGAAAAACATATTAGATTACTCTAACTTCAAGTAACCCTTGTATCCCCTCCCTCCCTGTCTCTCCCCACCCGTCGTACCAGCTTCAATGTCATCCTGATAAGTTTCATTGTCTGTAACTCGCTTTCACCTAGCCCACAGCTAACAATGGACCCTTTCCTTTATCATGGTTACTTTTGCATATCTTTCATTCATCCGTTCTATATCTCTCTATATCATCATCTATTTCTCTCATAGAAACATAGAAACATAGAAATTAGGTGCAGGAGTAGGCCATTCGGCCCTTCGAGCCTGCACCGCCATTCAATATGATCATGGCTGATCATCCAACTCAGTATCCCGTACCTGCCTTCTCTCCATACCCCCTGATCCCTTTAGCCACAAGGGCCACATCTAACTCCCTCTTAAATATAGCCAATGAACTGGCCTCGACTACCCTCTGTGGCAGAGAGTTCCAGAGATTCACCACTCTCTGTGTGAAAAAAGTTCTTCTCATCTCGGTTTTAAAGGATTTCCCCCTTATCCTTAAGCTGTGACCCCTTGTCCTGGACTTCCCCAACATCGGGAGCAATCTTCCTGCATCTAGCCTGTCCAACCCCTTAAGAATTTTGTAAGTTTCTATAAGATCCCCTCTCAATCTCCGAAATTCTAGAGAGTATAAACCAAGTCTATCCAGTCTTTCTTCATAAGACAGTCCTGACATCCCAGGAATCAGTCTGGTGAACCTTCTCTGCACTCCCTCTATGGCAATAATGTCCTTCCTCAGATTTGGAGACCAAAACTGTACGCAATACTCCAGGTGTGGTCTCACCAAGACCCTGTACAACTGCAGTAGAACCTCCCTGCTCCTATACTCAAATCCTTTTGCTATGAAATCTAACATACCATTCGCTTTCTTCACTGCCTGCTGCACCTGCATGCCTACTTTCAATGACTGGTGTACCATGACACCCAGGTCTCGCTGCATCTCCCCTTTTCCTAGTCGGCCACCATTTAGATAATAGTCTGCTTTCCTGTTTTTGCCACCAAAATGGATAACCTCACATTTATCCACATTATATTGCATCTGCCAAACATTTGCCCACTCACCCAGCCTATCCAAGACACCTTGCAGTCTCCTAGCATCCTCCTCACAGCTAACACTGCCCCCCAGCTTAGTGTCATCCGCAAACCTGGAGATATTGCCTTCAATTCCCTCATCCAGATCATTAATATATATTGTAAATAGCTGGGGTCCCAGCACTGAGCCTTGCGGTACCCCACTAGTCACTGCCTGCCATTGTGAAAAGGACCCGTTTACTCCTACTCTCGTATCCCTTTCCCCTGGCTCAGTCTGAAGATGGGTCTCGACCCCAAAATGTCACCCATTCCTTTTCTCCAGGGATGCTGCCTGACCCCCTAGGGTTACTCCAGTATTGAAGAAGTGCAGCGTAGGTTCACCAGGTTAATTCTCGGCATGGTGGGACTGTCATATGCTGAGAGAATGGAGTGGCTGGGCTTGTATACTCTGGAGTTTAGAAGGATAAGAGGGGATCTTATTGAAACATATATAAGATTATTAAGGGTTTGGACACGCTAGAGGCAGGAAACATGTTCCTGATATTGGGGGAGTCCAGAACCAGGGGCCACAGTTTAAGAATAAGGGGTAAGCCATTTAGAACGGAGACGAGGAAACACTTTTTCTCACAGAGAGTTGTGAGTCTGTGGAATTCCCTGCCTCAGAGGGCGGTGGAGGCAGGTTCTCTGGATACTTTCAAGAGAGAGCTAGATAGGGCTCTTAAAGATAGCGGAATCAGGGGATATGGGGAGAAGGCAGGAACGGGGTACTGATTGGGGATGATCAGCCATGATCACATTGAATGGTGGTGCTGGCTCGAAGGGCCGAATGGCCAAGTCTATTGTCTATTGTCTATTATATTCTGCATTCCATATCTCACAGTTCAAGAATAAGGGGCAGGCCATTTAGGACTGAGATGAGGAAAAACGTTTTCACCCAGAGAGTTATGAAACCCAGAGGTGGTGCTGGCTCGAAGGGCCGAATGGCCTACTCCTGCACCTATTGTCTATTGTCTATTGGTGTCTATCTTCAGTTTAAACAAGCATCTGCAGTTTTGTCCCACACCTTTAGCCAGCCTCTTGTTGGCTGCCTTAGAATTAACCGGTGATGAATATTGGACGATTCAGAGTGTAATGATTGTACTGGTACGACCAGCGTAGTTGCTATAATCCCCGGAGGTGAGCAATCGGTCAGTAGTCATTCTGCAGCTTTTACAATTACCAGTTAGGTAGGTTTCTACAGGGCTTTGGAAACAAGTAACCACTTGAATTACTACCCATTAGGAGAGTGTAGTTGAACACCAGCAATTAGAACAGTAATATGTCTGGGGAGAAAAATCAATACTATTTTTCACAGCTATCTGCCCGAATAGGTATAGAGTATCTAACATTCACTTTACTGCAGCTTTGGCTACCTTTATAGCGAGGTTGTAACGGAACACAGAGAGTTGTCTTGTTTAGTGCTTCTGGGAGGAGATGACGAGATTTACCAAAAGGCAATACACATTCTTCATTCCATCTAGCCTGCCACAAAATTTACCAACTATTTGCAGAGTTGACAGAAGTCTTGGTAGAAGAATCCACAAAAGACACAGAGTGCTGGAGTCACTCAGTGGGTCAGGCAGTATCTCTGGAGAACATGGATGGGTGACTTTTCGGGTTGGGACCTTTCTTCGATCTGAAGAAGGGTCCCAACCCAAAACGTCACCCATCCATGTTTTCCACAGATGCTGCCTGACCCACTGAGTTACCCCAGCACTTTGTGAAAAGTCACCTGTCCATGTTCTCCAGAGATGCTGCCTGACCCGCTGAGTTACTCCAGCACTTTTTCTGTAAACCAGCATCTGCAGATCCTCATGTCCAGACAAAATAAGACTGCTAACTAATAACTTCCTGCACTTGCAGTAAGGAACGTTACTTTGCAATATCAAAGTCCAATACTCACAAAAATTGTAATGGTGACAATTTTAAAAATATGTAATTTTGATTCATCCAAGCATCACTAGGTTTCCCAAGCACCAATAAAATGAAGATCTGTGCACAATAAACAGTAATTATCCGGAGGTAGGCGATATACCGGAGAAACTCAGCGGGTGCAGCAGCATCTATGGAGCGAAGGAAATAGGCAACGTTTCGGGCCGAAACCCTTCTTCAGACTGATGCAGGGTGGGGGGAAGAAGAAAGGAAGAGGAGGAACCAGAGGGGCGAGGGAGAGCTGAGAAGGGGAGGAGACAGCAAGGGCTAACGGAAATCTGAGAAGTCAATGTTCATGCCGCTGGGGTGCAGACTGCCCAAGCGGAATATGAGGTGCTGATCCTCCAATTTCCGGTGCAGCTCACTCTGGCTCCTCCTCTTCCTTTCTTCTTCCTCCCCCCCACCCCCCCCATCCTGCATCAGTCTGCAGAAGGGTTTCAGCCCGAAACGTCGCCTATTTCCTTCGCTCCATAGGTGCTGCTGCACCCGCTGAGTTTCTCCAGCAATTTTGTCTACCTTCGATTCCCAAGCATCTGCAGTTCCTTCTTAAACAGTAATTATCTGGAGACAGGAACAGTGTCCAAATAAATAAATAAATAAACAAATAGTTTGATTATTTCTTCTCAATTGGTCAGATTAATCTCTTGTACATTTTCAATTAGGAATATATGGAGGAAATGCTATATGTTGAAGGTGAAACTGTACTTATAGAAATGTGCACAGAATCACCAAGCTATTATGAGTCTGTATATGTGCTTTAGCCGAGCTTGCAAGCACAGTGCATACTGTGGAGTGGAGGCTCTGCTAATGGAAAGCGGGGTTATATATTGGTGAATCAAACCAATTGGTCCAGAACTCAGCTGCCCGCATGCATTATCACCAGAACCCCAGCACTCACATCCTCAAACAACTGCACTGGCTCCCTGTCCAATACCGCATTGGTTTTAAGATTCTCCTCCTCACTTTCAAAACCCTCCACAATCTCGCTCCTCCATACCTCTCTGAACTCCCCCAGCCTTACACTCCATCCCGAACTCTCTGATCCTCTTCTTCCTCCCTGCTCTCCACTACATCTGCCCACCCGCCTGTCCACGCTGGGGTTCAGAGCCTTCAGCCGTTCTGCCCCTTGCCTCTGGAACTCTCCCACTATCCATCCGCAGCATAGAGTCTCTCCCCACCTTTAAAACCTCCCTCAAAACTCACACTGGCCTATCCCACGTAACTCCACTTTCTATCAAATTCATGGATATGTTTCATTTGATTTATATATTTGGTGTACAATGTACTATGGAGTACAATTTTGGTCGCCCAATTATAGGAAGGATGTCAACAAAATAGAGAGAGTACAGAGGAGATTTACTAGAATGTTGCCTGGGTTTCAACAACTAAGTTACAGAGATAGGTTGAATAAGTTAGGTCTTTATTCTCTGGAGCGCAGAAGGTTAAGGGGGGACTTGATAGAGGTCTTTAAAATGATGAGAGGGATAGACAGAGTTGATGTGATCAAGCTTTTCCCTTTGAGAGTAGCGAAGATTCAAACAAGAGGACATGACTTCAGAATTAAGGGACAGAAGTTTAGGGGTAACATGAGGGGGAACTTCTTTACTCAGAGAGTGGTAGCGGTGTGGAATGAGCTTCCAGTGGAAGTGGTGGCGGCAGGTTCGTTGGTATCATTTAAAAATAAATTGGATAGGCATATGGATGAGAAGGGAATGGAGGGTTATGGTATGAGTGCAGGCAGGTGGGACTAAGGGAAAAAAGTTGTTCGGCACGGACTTGTAGGGCCGAGATGGCCTGTTTCCGTGCTGTAATTGTTATATGGTTATATGGTTATATGGTTATTTGTAATTTGCTTGTTTTAACTGTAAGGTGAGTCCTTGACTGTTCTGAAAGGCCCATAAACAAAATGCATGATTATTATTCCATTGGAGATGATAATGAAGACTTGATGAATTTAATTGTACAAATGTCTGCTGTAATTAGCCCTGGTACAGCATTGGGTGATCTGCATTGCAGGGGAAATTAGGAGACTTCTGCAACAAGCCATTGAAAAAACTTTGATGCAGAGTCTCAAAGAAGGATTGAGACATCAAGCAATATTATCTGTTGCAATCTTTCTCTGCGCAATAAAAAAATAATTAGGTTTTAATTTCTAGCCTGCGTAATAACTTTATTACTCGAAATATGTTTTGTTTCCTCTCAAGGTGAAAAATGCGATAATGGATCTTCGAAATAATGGAAAATGCTTTTATTTTTCCAATGCAGTGGTTGGTGTGTTAGACTTCCTATTGCAATCCCGGGGAATGTTACCTGTTTCAGCCAGAGTGGCAGGTAATTCACGGTAAAAGATGGCTTTTCCCTTCCCGCCAACATCAACGCACAGCGTCAGAGACGTGGGTTCGATCCTGACCTTGGGTTCTGTCCGGGTGGAGTGTGCAGGTTCTCCCTGTGACCGCATGGGTTTCCTCGCACATCCCAATGGCGTGCAGTTTTGTAAATTAATTTAACCCTCTGTATTGATTGGGGATGACCAGCCGTGATCACATTGAACGGCGGCGCTGGCTCGAAGGGCTGAATGACCTACTCCTGCACCTATTGTCTGTTGTCTATTGTCTGTAAATTGCCCCTCGTGGGCAGGGAGTGGATGCAAAAGTGGGAATAACATAAGATTAGTTGGAACAAGCGATCGATGATCGGCATAGACTCGATGGGCCGAAGGGCCTGTTTCTTTTCTGTACCTCTAAACCAGAAACCCAAACAATCCTTCAATATGAGACAGCGTTCGCTAGAACAATTCTCATGAGGCACTTTCCTCTACACTGGAAGAAACACAGACAGAATCACATTACAGACCTTGACTAAGCCACACAGTAGGTAGAGCTGCTGCCTCACAGTTCTGGAGACCCAGGTTCGATCCTGACCTCGGCTGCTGTCTATGTGGAGTTTGTATGTGACTGTGACTGTTTGTGTCTCCTCTAGATGCTCAGGTATCCCCCCACATCCCAAAGACGTGCGGGTTTGATTAATTAGCCCTCTGCAAATTGCCCCTAGTGTGTAGGGAGTGGACGAGAAAGTGGGATAACAGAATTAGTCTGAACGGGTGATCGATGGTCGGTGTGGCCTCGGTGGGCCGAAGGGCCTGTTTGCATGCTATATCATAGAAACATAGAAATTGGTGCAGGAGTAGGCCATTCGGCCCTTCAAGCCAGCACCGCCATTCAATATGATCATGGCTGATCATCCAAAATCAATATCCCGTTCCTGCCTTTTCCCCATATCCCTTGATTCCGTTAGCCCTAAGAGTTAAATCTAAAAACGTCTTGAAAACGTCCAGTGAATTGGCCTCCACTGCCTTCTGTGGCAGAGAATTCCACAGATTCACAACTCTCTGGGTGAAAATGTTTTTCTTCATCTCAGTCCTAAATGGCCGACCCCTTATTCTGTAATTGTGACCCCCTGGTTCTGGACTCCCCCAACATGGGGAACATTTTTCCTGCATCCAGCCTGTCCAATCCCTTACGAATTTTATATGTTTCCATAAGATCCCCTCTCATCCTTCTAAACTCCAGTGAATACAAACCCTGTCGACCCATTCCATTAAACTAAGCTAAGATTCACCATATTTAACGTATATGTTTAAGAAGGAACTGCAGATGCTGTAAAAATCGAAGGTAGACAAAAATGCTGGAGAAACTCAGCGGGTGAGGCAGCATCTATGGAGCGAAGGAATAGGTGACGTATCGGGTTGAGACCCTTCTTCAGATATTTAACATACATCACAGTTGTAATGCAGATGATTCAATATCGAGCAAGATTATAACGGAGACAGATCTTTGCTTACGAATTGCAATTCCCCCCCACATGTCATGAATTAATTATATAATAGTTGGTGTCAGCAGCTTAGCTCTGGAACATTTAGATAAACTGCAATGTTATACACTCCTTGTATATCCATCAGGTTCGCCTGAAGCTTATATCCAGAATAAATCAGTCAACATGCTTCTTGGTGCCAACACCCATAAATGTTTGCATGTGAAATATTTACCTGCATTCTGCCATTCAATCCATCGCTCAGATACTTGCCTTTGAACTCACAGAGGTCTTCCATCATCAATTCATTTCAAAGATACTTTGTACGTTCTGCACACCTCCAGATTCAGGGACAGGTTCATCCCAGCTGTTATCAGGCAACTGAACCATCCTTCTGCAACCAGAGAGCAGTGCTAAACTATTATCCATCTCATTGGCGACGCTCGGACTATCTGTGTTCGGAATTTACTGACTTCCTGATCAGAATGGTTGTCAGAGGTTATGGGGAGAAGGCTGGAGAATGGGGTTAGGGGGGAGAGATAAATCAAGTAGACTTGATGGGCTGAATGGCCTAATTCTACTCCTATCACTTATGATCTTACATAGAAACATAGAAACATAGAAATTATGTGCAGGAGTAGGCCATTCGGCCCTTCGAGCCTGCACCGCCATTCAATATGATCACGGCTGATCATCCAACTCAGTATCCTGTACCTGCCTTCTCTCCATACCCCCTGATCCCTTTAGCCACAAGGGCCACATCTAACTCCCTCTTAAATATAGCCAATGAACTGGCCTCAACTACCTTCTGTGGCAGAGAATTCCAGAGATTCACCACTCTCTGTGTGAAAAATGTTTTTCTCATCTCGGTCCTAAAAGATTTCCCCCTTATCCTTAAACTGTGACCCCTTGTTCTGGACTTCCCCAACATCGGGAACAATCTTCCTGCATCTAGCCTGTCCAACCCCTTAAGAATTTTGTAAGTTTCTATAAGATCCCCCCTCAATCTTCTAAATTCTAGCGAGTACAAGCCGAGTCTATCCAGTCTTTCTTCATATGAAAGTCCTGACATCCCAGGAATCATCCTGACATCCCAGGAATCATCTTGCACTAAACGTTATTTCCTTATCCTGTATCTGTACACTGTGAACGGCTCGATTGTAATCACGTATTGTCTTTCCGCTGACTGGTCAGCAGGCCACAAAAGCTTTTCACTGTACCTCGGTTCATGTGAGAATAAACTAAACTGAACTGAACGTTCTATATTTCAGCCTAACCCGACCATGCCACCCAAGATACCTCATCTAAGCCAGTTCCATATGGCCGCGTTTTGGCCCATATCTCTCTAAACCTTTCCTATCCATGCACCTGCCCAAATATCTTTTCGATGTTGTTCCTGTACCTGCATCAACTACCCCCTTTGGCAACCCGCTCCGTACACCCAACACCCACTGTGTAAAAAATTTCCCCTTGAATTCCTGCCTCCAGCGTGTCCAAACCCTTAATAAACCCATAAAATTTATATTGATCACACCGATACTACATGCTGGATTTTTTCTTGTTGGATAACAGTATAAAACAACATATGCAAGAAGGTTGTGCAATGTTTGTGTTCATTCGTCAATTGGATATTTGCTGTCAGCTCAGGCTTTGATATAAATGAACAAGTGATATACAAGCGAATTGAGAATTCAAGCCTAAACTAATAATTCACTTGTGACGATTAACTAGGCAGACAATGCATTTATGAACGTTTAATATGCTAAACATGTTTTAATTACTTTTACCGCTTTAGAATGAACCATTTAAAACAATGAAGGAAGAAAGCAAGGATCTAATCAGTCCGTGGGAACATTTCATCCCTTCTCTCCTCTTCATCTGACACCATTTTGTCTCCTTTTCACCTCCAGTCTTTGTCACTTCCTCCACCCATCTGCCGGTCACCCCCCTCCTCACCTGTGTCCACCTGTCACTCAACAGCAGATACAAATGCTGGAGAAACTCAGCGGGTGAGGCAGCATCTATGGAGCGAAGGAAATAGGTGACGCTTCGGGTCGAGACCCTTCTTCAGACTGATGTGGGGGGGGCGGAAGAAGAAAGGAAGAGGCGGAGACAGTGGGCTGTGGGAGAGCTGGGAAGGGGATGGGAAGGAGGGAGAAAGCACGGACTACCTGAACTTGGAGAAGTCAATGTTCACATCGCTGGAGTGTAAACAACCCAAGCGAAATATGAGGTGCTGCTCCTCCAGTTTGCGGTGGGACTCACTCCGGCCATGGAGGAGGCCCAGGACAGAAAGGTCGGATTCGGAATGGAAGGGGGAGTTGAAGTGCTGAGCCACCGGGAGATCAGGTTGGTTAATGTGAACTGAGTGGAGGTGTTGGGCGAAGCGATCGCCAAGCCTGCGCTTGGTCTCACCGATGTAGAGCAGTTGACACCTAGAGCAGCCAGGCTGTGTCCTGGCCCATGCCTCTTTTCCAGCTTGCTCCTCCCAACTACAATCAGGATCCCGACCCAAAACGTCGCCTGTCCAATCCCATCCACAGACCTGACCAGCAAAGAAAATAGGAGGGAAGACTTTATTGAGATCCTTTTCTTCACAACATGATTGAGCCACGAGTCTTGTCACAACAAACACCCTGGCACAGCGGGTAGATCTACCTCCTCTCTACACCAGAGACCTTGGTTCGATCCTTACTTCGGTTGCTCTCTGCGTGGAGTTTGCACGCCCACCCTGTGACCACGTGGGTTTCCTGCTGGTGATCCGGTTTTCATAAGAGAACAAGACATAGGAGCAGAATTAGGCCATTCGGCCCATCAAATCTGCTGCGCAATTCAAGCATGGCTGATCTATTTTTCCCTCTCAACCAGAATTCTCCTGCCTTCGCCCCATAACCTTTGATGCCCTGACTAGTCAAGAACCTATCAGTCTCCGCTTTAAAAATTCCCAAATTTTATGCCTCGAGATCTATCTGTGGCAATGAATTCCTCCCACATCCCAAAGACGTGCAGGTTTGTAGGTTATTTAGCCTCTTTAATTTGCCCCTAGTGTGTCAGGTGTGCATATGGTTGATAAAAATCCATCTCTTGATGCTCCTGAACACATCATCAGTGATGTAACCTGGGGTTATTGGGTGTTTCGGGTCTTTCAACATCAGACACCCTCACCCAGGCGACCCAGCCATGGTTGATCAGACCATGACTTGTGTTCAGGTGGCATTCACTCCTCCCCATGGACCTCCTCTCCTGATCCAGAGCCATCTCGAGGCCTTCTCCGCTGTCTCTGTGGTGTTCTTGATGGCTCTTCTCCTCGCCACTCCGTTGATGCCCAGTGCACTCAAGGCTTTGTGGAGCGATTGCCCAGCAAAACCTCTGCAGCCAACCTCGACGGGCACACACCTTGCCTTCCAGCCCTGCTTGCGGCAGTCTATGACCAGCTCTTCATACTTGGCCATCTTCCTCTCGTGGGCCTCCTCCAGACGGTCCTCCCACGGCACTGTCAGTTCCAACAAGACGATGTTTTTGCTCGCCTCTGAGACCAGGGGGATATCTGGCCTCAGGGTGGTCGTGGCAATGTGCTGTGGGAACTTCAGCCATTTCACCAGGTCTATGGAAAGCTGCCAGTCCTGCTGCAGTCACCAGGATTCCTGACGGATTAACATCGGAACATGGGTTAACATAGAACTAGTGTGAACAGGTGATCGATGGTCAAGTTGGGCTGAAGGGCCTTTTTCCTGGCTGTGTCTCTAAACTAAAAGCAAGCCTGTTTCAGCAGAGGGAGAATCACAAGATGCCATGGCAACATCTACAGCACCAGCTGCTTTTAGTTAAATTGGCCAATTATAACTCAAGGCACTGCTTAAGAAGATGTCTAATCTGAACACAGTTCTTCATTGAAGTGTGGCCTGCGATTTGTTCAGCTGAAGCAAACCGCGTAGACAATATATACAAGTTCAGGAGCTGCCAGGCAGAGAATACTGTGAAGGGGAAAGCCTATATTGGACTAAAGATGATGAAAGGAAGTCAAGAGGGTTTAATTGTCATATGTATTAGAATCGGAACAATAGAGTCACAGAGTGATACAGCGCGGAAACAGGCCCTACAGCCCAACTTGCCCACACCGGCCAACATGTCCCAGCTACACTAGTCCCACCTGCCTGCGCTAGGACCATATCCCTCCAAACCTGTCCTATCCATGTACCAGACCCAAAACGTTACCCATCATGTTTCTCCAGGGATGCTGCCTGTTATCCACTGAGTTACTCCAGCACTTTGTGTTCATCTTTGGTATAAACCAGCATCTGCAGTTTCCACATAACTCAGGTTAGTGTTCAAGAGCCTGATGGTTTTTGGGAAGAAGTTGCCCTTGAACCTAGTAGCAGGCTTGAATTTATGACTTTAATATTTTACCCGTTGGAACCTTTTATATTGAGGCTTTCTTCTCCTTTGCTCATTTAACGGAGCATTGGAAATCAAAAACCAACCCCGACTGTGTTCTTCAAGTCCACATATTAATGCAGAGATCGCCATCTGCTGGCACTGGCCCATCGGGAGGAGTCGAAGCTGAAACGCAAGGATCGAAACATAACCCTGTACATGGGGAGAGAAAACCTTTTGTACAAAGTGCTGTAACACAGTGGTATTGCAGCAGCCATTTTCCTGACATTCTCCCAGCGTAACAGAGAGAGTTTCATGTCCTGGTTGGGTTGCCCCTGGGCCCGGCCAAGCTGGCCATCCGCGAGTCACGCTGCCAGGCGGAAGAGGGCTCTGCCCGAGCCAGCTGCCTGTCCCTGTTCCGGGGCATAATTATGTTATGGCCGCCAAAATCAAATACTTCAAAGGTCAATAACATAATGCAAAACCAGGTTCAAATGGAAAAATTATTTATTTTTCACTAACGAAAAGAACTAAACCTGGATCAAACAAACAAAGAGGGGTCGGATGGGCCCCTCTTTGTAGGTCCCTTGCAGTCAGAAACAGGTGAGTTGATCATGGGGAACAAGGATATGGCAGACCAATTGAATAACTACTTTGGTTCCGTCTTCACTAAGGAAGACATAAATAATCTGCCGGAAATAGCAGGGGACCGCGGGTCAAAGGAGTTGGAGGAATTGAGTGAAATCCAGGTTAGTCGGGAAGTGGTGTTGGGTAAATTGAATGGATTAAAGGCCGATAAATCCCCAAGGCCAGATAGGCTGCATCCCAGAGTACTTAAGGAAGTAGCTCCAGAAATAGTGGATGCATTAGTAATAATCTTTCAAAATTCTTTAGATTCTGGAGTAGTTCCTGAGGATTGGCGGGTAGCAAACGTAACCCCACTTTTTAAGAAGGGACGGAGAGAGAAAACGGGGAATTACAGACCAGTTAGTCTAACATCGGTAGTGGGGAAACTGCTAGAGTCAGTTATTAAAGATGGGATAGCAGCACATTTGGAAAGTGGTGAAATCATTGGACAAAGTCAGCATGGATTTACGAAAGGTAAATCATGTCTGACGAATCTTATAGAATTTTTCAAGGATGTAACTAGTAGCGTGGATAGGGGAGAACCAGTGGATGTGGTGTATCTGGACTTCCAGAAGGCTTTCGACAAGGTCCCACATAAGAGATTAGTATACAAACTTAAAGCACACGGCATTGGGGGTTCAGTATTGATGTGGATAGAGAACTGGCTGACAAACAGGAAGCAAAGAGTAGGAGTAAACGGGTCCTTTTCACAATGGCGGGCAGTGACTAGTGGGGTACCGCAAGGCTCAGTGATGGGACCCCAGCTATTTACAATATATATTAATGATCTGGATGAGGGAATTGAAGGCAATATCTCCATGTTTGCGGATGACACTAAGCTGGGGGGCAGTGTTAGCTGTGAGGAGGATGCTAGGAGACTGCAAGGTGACTTGGATAGGCTGGGTGAGTGGGCAAATGTTTGGCAGATGCAGTATAATGTGGATAAATGTGAGGTTATCCATTTTGGTGGCAAAAACAGGAAAGCAGACTATTATCTAAATGGTGGCCGATTAGGAAAAGGGGAGATGCAGTGAAACCTGGGTGTCATGGTACACCAGTCATTGAAAGTAGGCATGCAGGTGCAGCAGGCAGTGAAGAAAGCGAATGGTATGTTAGCTTTCATAGCAAAAGGATTTTATCTGCATTCCGCCATTCAATCCATCGCACAGATATTCATAGCAAAAGGATTTGAGTATAGGAGCAGGGAGGTTCTACTGCAGTTGTACAGGGTCTTGGTGAGACCACACCTGGAGTATTGCGTACAGTTTTGGTCTCCAAATCTGAGGAAGGACATTATTGCCATAGAGGGAGTGCAGAGAAGGTTCACCAGACTGATTCCTGGGATGTCAGGACTGTCTTATGAAGAAAGACTGGATAGACTTGGTTTATACTCTCGAGAATTTAGGAGTTTGAGAGGGGATCTTATAGAAACTTACAAAATTCTTAAGGGGTTGGACAGGCTAGATGCAGGAAGATTGTTCCCGATGTTGGGGAAGTCCAGGACAAGGGGTCACAGCTTAAGGATAAGGGGGAAATCCTTTAAAACCGAGATGAGAAAAACTTTTTTCACACAGAAAGTGGTGAATCTCTGGAACTCTCTGCCACAGAGGGTAGTTGAGGCCAGTTCATTGGCTATATTTAAGAGGGAGTTAGATGTGGCCCTTGTGACTAAAGGGATCAGAGGGTATGGAGAGAAGGCAGGTACAGGATACTGAGTTGGATGATCAGCCATGATCATATTGAATGGCGGTGCAGGCTCGAAGGGCCGAATGGCCTACTCATGCACCTAATTTCTATGTTTCTATGTTAAGGGGTTGGACAGGCTAGATGCAGGAAGATTGTTCCCGATGTTGGGGAAGTCCAGAACTAGGGCTCACAGTTTAAGGATAAGGGGGAAGTCATTTAGGGCCGGGATGAGAAAAACATTTGTGAATCTGTGAGTGATGAATCTGTGGAATTCTCTGCCACAGAAGGTAGTTGAGGCCAGTTCATTGACTATATTTAAGAGGGAGTTAGAGGTGGCACCTTGTGGCTAAAGGGATCAGGGGGTATGGAGAGAAGGCAGGTACAGGATACTGAGTTGGATGATCAGCCATGATCATATTGAATGGCGGTGCAGGCTCGAAGGGCTGTATGGCCTACTCCTGCACCTATTTTCTATGTTTCTATGAATGTATCCTGGACAAGGATTGCAATGTAGTTGTTTAAGGGCCTGTCCCACTTGGCTGTCATTTGCGCGTCACGCATGGTGCGTGGTGACGTGGGCAGTGACGGTCACGTGCGATGCTCCAGGAGTTTTGGATGTACAAAATCTCTGCGCCCCATCTGCGTGACTCGCAAATGACACCCAATTGGGACAGGCCCTTTAGTAGTTAACTTAGTATATTTGTTTATCTTGTACTATGGTGGTGGGTTCTTCTTTGTTTTATTGTGCTGAACATACTATTTTAATATTTGAATAAATATTTTTGATTTTTTAAAAAGAGGGAGTTTCAGATACCTGTTCCGACCATGGAGGTTTAGTATTATTGTCATGTTAACCAAAGTACAGTGAAAAGCTTAGTTTTGCATGCTGCCCAAACAGATCAGGTGATGCTACACATAAATGCAATCAAGTCAAACTCAAGTACAATAGATAGAGCAAAGGGGAATATACAGGGTGCAGAATATAGTTCTCAGCATCGATCGCATCAGTTCCAGGGACAAAGCCCAATGTCCACAATGGGGTAGAGGTGAATGGGACAGCACCCTAGCTTATGGAAGGACCATTCAGAAGCCTGATTACAGAGGGGTAAAAGCTGTTAGAATCATAGATTTGTATAGTCATGCAACAGGGAAACAGGCCCTTCTGCCCATCTTGCCCATGCCAACCCAGATGTCCTATCTATACTAGTCACACCTGCCTGCGTTAGGCCCATGTCCCTCTAAACCTGTCCTATCCGTGTACCTTTCCAAATGTCTGTTAAACTTTGTTACGATACCTATCTCACTCTCTTCTCTGACAGCTCGTTGCATATACCCATCACCCTCTGCGTGAAAACACTGGCCCTCACTTTCCTTTTAACATTTTCCCTCTCACCTTAAACCTAGGTCCTCTACTTCCTGTTTCCCCAACTCTGGTTAAAAGACTCTGTGGTGATCACCCTGTAAATTTTCCCCTCATGATTTTATACAGCGCTGTGAGGTCACCCCTCATCCTCCTGCGCCCCAAGGGATAAAGTTTCAATTTCATTTGAGTTTATTGTCACGTGTACCGAGGTACAGTGAAAAGCTTTCGTTACACCATGATACGATACGGTACAATAGAACTTTATTTATCCCAGGAGGGAAATCAGTCTGCCAACAATCCTAAAACACAAAGGTACACAAAATTGCTGGGGAAGCTCAGCGGGTGCAGCAGCATCTATGGAGCGAAGGAAATAGGCGACGTTTCGGGCCGAAACGTCGCCTATTTCCTTCGCTCCATAGATGCTGCTGCACCCGCTGAGTTCCTCCAGCAATTTTGTGTACCTTCGATATTCCAGCATCTGCAGTTCCCTTTTGAACAAATTAAAGTGACTTGTGGGAAGTGATGAGTGGAGTTGTGTGCTATCCAGTCAGTGGAAAGACAATACATTGATTACAATCGAGCCATTTACAGTGTACAGATACATGATATGGGAATAACGTCTAGTGCAAGTAAAGTCTGCAAAGTCCGATCAGCAGTTTCTCCAGCATTTTTGTCTTCCAGCAGCTTCGATTTTGCAGCATCTGCAGTTCCTTCTTAAACACATATATTTTTCAATACACAGTTTAGAGTTTTGAAACGCAGAATATTTCCACAAGGTGGCACTGTTCAGTAACTAAACCATGCCGATGTTATTCTAGGCATTCATTTTTCACATACCTAGTTTGACTTAAAATGATTGCAAGGAAATGCAGTGAAACACTATCCCCTCCAGGAATTATCTTGCCTCTCTGATACGAACATATTCCAAGACTGTTTAAACCAAAAACAAAAAAATTAGAATCTGTAAAAAAACATTGCCACTTTCCTAATCTTTCGCTCCATAGATGCTGCCTCACCCACTGAGTTTCTCCAGCATTTTTATCTACCTACCACTTCCTTTAATATAAGTTGCTTCAATCAAGGCAACTGGTGAATTGTAAGTGTGGCATTAAAATCGTTCAATGTTCAAATTTCAGAGTTGACATAGAAACATAGAACATAGGTGCAGGAGTAGGCCATTCGGCCCTTCGAGCCTGCACCGCCATTCAATATGATCATGGCTGATCATCCAACTCAGTATCCTGTACCTGCCTTCTCTCCATACCCCCTGATCCCTTTAGCCACAAGGGCCACATCTAACTCCCTCTTAAATATAGCCAATGAACTGGACTCAACTACCTTCTGTGGCAGAGAATTCCACAGATTCACCACTCTCTGTGTGAAAAATGTTTTTCTCATCTCGGTCCTAAAAGACTTCCCCCTTATCCTTAAACTGTGACCCCTTGATCTGGACTTCCCCAACATCGGGAACAATCTTCCTGCATCTAGCTTGTCCAACCCCTTAAGAATTTTGTACGTTTCTACAAGATCCCCCCCTCAATCTTCTAAATTCTAGCGGGTACAAGCCGAGTCTGTCCAGTCTTTCTTCATATGAAAGTCCTGACATCCCAGGAATCAGTCTGGTGAACCTTCTCTGTACTCCCTCTATGGCAAGAATGTCTTTCCTCAGATTAGGAGACCAAAACTGTACGCAATACTCCAGGTGTGGTCTCACCAAGACCCTGTACAACTGCGGTAGAACCTCCCTGCTCCTATACTCAAATCATTTTGCTATGAATCTTACCGTGCAGGTGCTTCCAGTCCAAAGTCGGTGCAGACTCGGTGGGCCAAAGGGCCTATTTCCGCGCTGTATCTCTCTAAACTAAACTAAACAATGTACTTTAGAAATTCATTAAATGTTCTGCTCAAAACTTTCCAGAAGCTGCTACATTACAAACCCACTGACTCACATGGCTATCTGGACTACACGTCTTCCCACCCTGCCCCCTGTAAAGACTCCATCCCCTACTCCCAATTCCTCCGCCTACGCCGCATCTGTTCCCAGGATGAGACATTCCATACCAGGGCATCAGAAATGTCCTCGTTCTTCAGGGAACGGGGATTCCCCTCCGCCACCATAGATGAGGCTCACACCAGGGTCTCATCCATACCCCATAACACTGCTCTCTCTCCCCATCCCCGCACTCGCAACAAGGGCAGAGTCCCTCTGGTCCTCACCTTTCACCCCACCAGCCGGCAAATACAACACATAATCCTCCGCCATTTCCGCCACCTCCAACGTGACCCCACCACTCGCCACATCTTCCCATCTCCCCCCATGTCTGCCTTCCACAAAGACCGCTCCCTCCGCAACTCCCTCGTCAATTCTTCCCTTCCCTCCCGCACCACCCCCTCCCCGGGCACTTTCCGTTGCAACCGCAAGAAATGCAACACCTGTCCCTTCACCTCCCCCCTCGACTCCATTCAAGGACCCAAGCAGTCGTTCCAGGTGCGACAAAGGTTCACCTGTATCTCCTCCAACCTCATCTACTGCATCCGCTGCTCTAGATGTCAGCTGATTTACATCGGCTAGACCAAGCGTAGGTTGGGCGATCGTTTCGCCGAACACCTCCGCTCAGTCCGCAATAACCTACCTGAACTCCCGGTGGCTCAGCACTTCAACTCCCCCTCCCATTCCCAATCCGACCTCTCTGTCCTGGGTCTCCTCCATTGCCAGAGTGAGCAACAGCGGAAATTGGAGGAACAGCACCTCATATTCCGTCTGGGGTCCTTGCGTCCTTATGGCATTAACATTGAATTCTCCCAATTTTGCTAGCCCTTGCTGTCTCCTCCCCTTCCTTAACCCTCTAGCTGTCTCCTCCCACCCTCCCATCCGCCCGCCCTCGGGCTCCTCCTCCTCCTCCCCTTTTCCTTCTTTCTCCCCCCCCCCACCCCCCATCAGTCTGGAGAAGGGTTTCGGCCCGAAACGTCGCCTATTTCCTTCGCTCCATAGATGCTGCTGCACCCGCTGAGTTTCCCCAGCAATTTTGTGTACCTACAATGTAGCTATAGTTGGAGAGGGGCAACACTATTGAAATATAAAGAACTAAACTATGCAATAAACATAGAACATGGAACAGTAGATGCAGGAACAAGCCATTCGGCCCACAATGTCCGTACCGAACGATCCCAGGATACACTAATCTCCTCAGTCTGCATGTGATCCATATCCCTCCATTCCCTGCATATGCATGTGCTTATCTAAAAGCCTCTTAAACACCACTATCGTATCTGCCTCCACCACCACCCTTGGCAGTGTGTTCCAGGCACCCACCACCCTCTGTGTTAAAAAACTTGCTCCACAGCTCTCCTTTAAACTTTCCCCTCTCTTCTTATCTCTTTGATCTCCTTTTATTCCATCATGCTTACTGATTTGTCTTATTAGATAGCAATCTTATCAATTATGTAGCCATGCTAATGACTAAGCCTTCGAAATTATCTTGAAGGATGGAACTGTTTGAAATTTTAATGTATTCATTCGATATTACTCTGTTTACCATTTGACCAGATACTTCATCATGGCAGCAATATGAGTTGATTTCAGTGCATTCAACTTTAATGAAGTGATGAATCCTCTTTTCATTTCCATATTCGGAATGAAAACATTCTAAACATAATGATATGAGTGTTTTAAAAAAAACAAACAAAGTAACTTATCAGTCAACTTTATTGTCGAAAAAATACTTGTCCAACATTCCATCCATTGAAGATGCTTGTCTCAGTAAGTGCTGGAGGAACTCGGTGGATCAGGCAGCATCTATGGAGGGAATAGACTGACAGCATTTGGAGTTGGACAAGGCTTTATCCAAGAGTGGATGTGAACAGAATGTTTCCAATAGTGGGAGAGTCTAGGACCAGAGGCCACAACCTCAGATTCAAAGGATTTACAATAGACAATAGGTGCAGGAGTAGGCCATTCGGCCCTTCGAGCCAGCACCGTCATTCAATGTGATCATGGCTGATCTTCCCCAATCAGTACACCGTTCCTGCCTTCTCCCCATAATCCCCTGACTCTGTTATTTTTAAGAGCCCTTTCTAGCTCTCTCTTGAAAGTATCAAGAGAACCGGCCTCCACCGCCCTCTGAGGCAGAGAATTCCACAGACTCACAACTCTCTGTGAGAAATATTGTTTCCTCATCTCCTTTCTAAATGACTTACCCCTTATTCTTAAACTGTGGCCCCTGGTTCTGGACTCCCCCAACATAGGGAACATGTTTCCTGCCTCTAGTGTGTCCAAACCCTTAACAATCTTATATGTTTCAATAAGATTGCCTCTCATCCTTCTAAACTCCAGAGTGTACAAGCCCAGCCGCTCCATTCTCTCAGCATATGACAGTCCCGCTATCCAAGGAATTAACCTTGTAAATCTACGCTGCACTCCTTCAATAGCAAGAATGTCCTTCATCAAATTAGGGGACCAAGACTGCACACAATACTCCAAGTGTGGTCTCACTAGGGCTCTGTACAATTGCAGAAGGACCTCTTTGCTCCTATACCTGACTCCTCTTGTTATAAAGGCCAACATGCCATTCGCTTTCTTCACTGCCTGCTGTACCTGCATGCTTACTTTCATAGAACTATGAACAAGGACCCCCAGATCCCGTTGTACTTCGCCTTTTCCCAACTTGACACCATTCAGATAGTAATCTGCCTTCCTGTTTTTCATACCAAAGTTGATAACCTCACATTTATCCACATTAAACTTCATCTGCCATGCATCTTCCCACTCCCCCAACCTGTCCAAGTCACCCTGTATTCTCATAGCATCCTCCTCACAGTTCACACTGCCACCCAGCTTTGTGTCATCTGCAAATTTGCTCATGTTTCTTTGAAGCTTTGTTACTAATGTACCTTTAGAAAGGAGATGAGGAGGAATAGCCAAAGGGGTGGTGAATCTGTGGAATTCTTTGCCACAAAAAGCTGCAGAGGTCAAGCCAATGGATATTTCTGGAGCGGAGATTGATACATTCTTGATCAGTATGGGTGCAGGGGTTATGGGGAGAAGGCAGGAGAATGGGGTCGAGAGGGAGAGATAGATTAGCCAGTGTAGGCTTGATGGGCCGAATGGCCTAATTCTGCTCCTATCACTTATGAACTTATGTCAGGATCCTTCTTCCTGCCTCAGAGGGCGGTGGCGGCAGGTTCTCTGGATGCTTTCAAGAGAGAGCTAGATAGGGTTCTTAAAGATAACGGAGTCAGGGGATATGGGGAGAAGGCAGGAACGGGGTACTGATTGGGGATGATCAGCCATGATCACATTGAATGGCGGTGCTGGCTCGAAGGGCCGAATGGCCTACTCCTGCACCTACTGTCTATTGTCCTTTGTCTTCTTCAGATTGGGTCTTCATCTAAACGCCGTATGTCCATTCCCCTCCACAGATGCTGCCTGACCCGCTGAGTTCTTCCAGCATTTTGATTTTTGCCCAAGATTTCAGCAGTTGCAGTTGCTTGTGTTTCCATGTCACTATTATATGAATGATGTGTGTTATTCATACCATGAACAAAAACAGGAACTGAATTAAAACAATCGCTTATGAAAGCAATGCAAAATATTGCACTTTACATGACAAACTGTGTTAATCATAAATTGGATTTGATAGGCTAGAGGCAATAATATTCTAGATAGAGTCATAGAGTGATACAGTGTGGAAACAGGCCCTTCAGCCCAACTGATCAACATGTCCCAGCTACACTAGTCCCACCTGCCTGTGTTTGGTCTATAACCCTCCAAACCTGTTCTATCCATGTACCTGTTTCTTGGGGAGACCCTTCCGTCTGAAGAAGGGTCTTGACCCGAAACGTCACCTATTCCTTCGCTCCATAGATGCTGCCTCACCTGTTGAGTTTCTCCAGCATTTTTGTCTACCTTCGGATTTTTCCAGCATTGGCAGTTCTTTCTTAAACAACTGTTTCTTAAATGTTGGGATAGTCCCAGCCTCAACTACCTCCTCTGGCAGCTCGTTCCATGCACCCACCGCACCCTTTGTGTGAAAATGTTGCCCCTCAGATTCCTATTAAATCTTTTCCCCCCTCACCTTAAACGCATGTCCTCTGGTCCTCGATTCACGGCAAGATGAAGTGCAGCATCAGGTTACCAAACTCAGTGAGAATTTTATTCAGTTGTAGAGTTGAAATTAGATAGCAGTCATACTATTGGGGCCAGAATGTGATGGTTGATAAATAGCACATTACTGTCCAGCGCCACGCACCGCAAGTGTATCTTCTGTGTAGCATTGTGAATGACTTGCAGCAAGGGTCTGAAGTAGAGTTCCTACCGGAAACATCACCTGCCCAGGGGATGATTGGGTAAATGTACGATGACTGCTCTGGCCCTCTACATATAAAATTCTCAAGGGATTGGACAGGCTAGATGCAGGAAAAATGCTCTCCATGTTGGGGGGGGGAGTCCAGAGACAGGGGTCACACACGGTTTAAGAATCAGGGGTCGGCCATTTAGGACTGAGATGAGGAAAAACTTTTTTCACCCAGAGAGTTGTGAATCTGTGGAATTCTCTGCCACAGAAGGCCAATTCACTGGATGTTTTCAAGAGAGAGTTAGATTTAGCTCGTAGGGCTAACGGAATCAAGGGATATGGGAAGAAAGCATGAGAGGTATAGATCGGGTAGATGCACAACATCGGGCATTTGTTCAGAGTAGGGGAATCGAGAACCAGAGGACATCGGTTTAAGGTGAGGGGGGAAAAGATTTAATAGGAACCCGAGGGGCAACTTTTTCACACAAAGAGTGTTGGGGGCAAGGAACGAGCTGCCAGAGGAGGTAAGTGAGGCAGGAACTAAGGGACTATCGCGACATATCAGAAACATTTAGACAGGCACATGGATAGGGCAGGCTTAGAGGGATATGAACCAAACGCGGGCAGGTGGGACTAGCGTAGATGGGGCATTTTGGCCGGCATGGGCAAATTGGGCTGAAGGGCCTGTTTCCACACTGTAGGACTCTGTGACAAAGTTTAAAGATGTACATGGCAAGTATTTTACACAATGAGTGGTGGGTGCCTGGAAGGTGCTGCCGAGGGGGGTGTGTGTGTGGTGGAAACACATAGGATAGATTTATAGACAGGCACATGGATAAACTGAGAATAGTAGGGTGTTACTCGCAGGCAGATGAGATTAGGTTATCTTGGCATCATGTCTGGCACAGTTGTTGTGGTCTGAAGGGGCTGTTCCTATGTTTAGTTTAGAGATACAGTGTGGAAACAGGCCCAACGGCCCACACCGACCAACAATCACCCCCTGTATACTAGCTCTGTCCTACACACTAGGGGCTATTTTACAAAGGCCAATTGACCTACAAACCCGCACGTCTTTGAAGTGTGTGAGGAAACCAGAGCACCCGAAGTAAACCCACGAGGTCACAGGGCGAACATGCAAACTGCGCACAGGCAGCACCCGTAGTCAGGATCGAACCCGGGTCCCTGGCGCTGTGAGGCAGCAACTCTACCTCTGTGCCACCTGCTGTACTTTTTTTCGATGTTCTCCGATTCCAAGATTAATATTAGACCCTTTCAAATCTGGAACTCTGCAGCCCAGGCGAACTATAGTTGGAAATATCAACAAGAAATCTGTTGTAAGGTGACATTTATTGATGATAGAATGTGTCATTCGGAGCACAGTAAATATCAAGAGCAGACAGTTTAACATTGGAGACCCACGCCGACCAAATGATACAACACGGATTACAAGGGCAAGAACTTTAAGGTTATTTTAAATAAAATCGGTGGGTCTCAGAATTAAGTTCATTCGGTCATGCAACAGCATAAACAGTAGGGGGCGGTATGTGGCTGCCATGAATTCAACAATTCTAGGAGTTAACCACACATTATAAAGTGTTGTTTGACCCCATTCCGTGACGCCTACATATAATGGCACACTCTCTCACATCCGATTGCATGCAACATTCTCGCGTATAGTCCCATTGGAGCGATCGGCCCGCACAGCAAAGTTTGAACGCAACATTTCTGCTTTAAACAAACAAAATTCTCTTAAACGAGAGGGCGAGAGGAAGGTTCTAACTGTAAAGAGACTTTGACCGTGCTGGCTAGAAGGGCCAAACGGCCTGCTCCTGCACCTATTGTCTATTGACCGTGCTGTTGTGCTTTTAGCAGCTGTGACTTAATAGTAAGCGGGACAGGCAGCATCTCTGGAGTGAAGGGATGGCTGGCTCCCAGTCTGAAGAAGGGTCTCGACCCGAAACGTCACCCATTCCTTCTTGTACTCGCTAGAATTTAGAAGATTGAGGGGGGATCTTATAGAAACTTACAAAATTCTTGAGGGGTTGGACAGGCTAGATGCAGGAAGATTGTTCCCGATGTTGGGGAAGTCCAGAACAAGGGGTCACAGTTTAAGGATAAAGGGGGAATCTTTTAGGACCGAGATGAAAAAAACATTTTTCACACAGAGAGTGGTGAATCTGTGGAATTCTCTGCCACAGAAGGTATTTGAGGCCTGTTCATTGGCTATATTTAAGAGGGAGTTAGATGTGGCCCTTGTGGCTAAAGGGATCAGGGGGTATGGAGAGAAGGCAGGTACAGGATACCGAGTTGGATGATCAGCCATGATCATATTGAATGGCGGTGCAGGCTCGAAGGGCCGAATGGCCTCTACTCCTGCACCTATTTTCTATGTTTCTATGTTTCTCTCCAGAGAGGCTGCTTGTCCCACTGAGTTACTCCAGCACATTGTGTCCATCTGCGGTGTAAATTAGCATCTGCAGTTCCTCCCTACACGTGATATTAAGCTACATTTTAAGAGTTTGTTGAACAACCCGCGCGTCTAACAGCAGAATTTTGGCAATTAAAACTTTTCTTTTTGTGTGATAAATTTGAATAAGGAAGATCATGAGGCAACTTTCCCAGTTGAACCCAAGGACTTGTTGTCCACGCTGAAGATGGACACAAAAAAGCTGGAGTAACTCAGCGGTTCATAAAAAGGACTGAACAAGCTGAATGCAGGAAAAATATTCCCAATGTTGGGCGAGTCCAGAACCAGGGGCCACAGTCTTAGAATAAAGGGGAGGTCATTTAAGACTGAGGTGAGAAAAAACATTTTCTCCCAGAGAGTTGTGAATTTGTGGAATTCCCTGCCACAGAGGGCAGTGGAGGCCAAGTCACTGGATGGATTTAAGAGAGAGTTAGATAGAGCTCTAGGGGCTAGTGGAGTCAAGGGATATGGGGAGAAGGCAGACACGGGTTATTGATAGGGGACGATCAGCCATGATCACAATGAATGGCGGTGCTGGCTCGAAGGGCCGAATGGCCTCCTCCTGCACCGATTTTCTATGTTTCTATGTCAGTCAGCATCTCCGGAGGTGAGGAATTTCGGGTCGGGACCCTTCTTCAGACTGAACCCAATTCCTTCTTCACCAGAGATGCTGCCTCTCCCGCTGAGTTAACTCCAGGTTGTTGAGTTAACCAATTCACCTCCCTACATGACCAGTCTACGCTGCCCTGCACTCCAGTAACTTCTTGAAACTCTTCTGGAAGCTGTCGTCGAGGAAGGCGTAGAGGAAGGGGTTGAGGCAGGAGTTGGCGTAGCTCAGGCTGGTGATGAAGTAGGCGATGCCGATGACCAGGGGGGTCTCCTGGACGTCTGTGGTGAGGGCCACCACGGTGGTGAGGTGGAAGGGGGTCCAGCAGAAGAGGCAGACAGCCAACAGGATGAAGACCATCAGGGTCACCCTCTTCTTGGCCTTGTCCAGGGCCTTGGCGTTGGAGTTGAGCTGCATGCCGCGGAGCCGGTACACCATCATGGTGTAGAGGATACAGATGGTGGTGACGGGGATGGCGAAGGCCAGGATCAGGGTGTAGATACGACTGGCCTTCAGCCACGCGCGTTCGGGTTTGGGGAAGCCCAACACGCAGCTTCTCCTGTTCATGGGGTCGGTGTAGACCTGGGCGAAGACGGTGAAGGGCAAGACGATGAGGGTGACCAGCACCCACACGCACAGGCTGACCACCTTGGCCGCCCGGTAGGTGCGCCGGGGCAACTTCTCGGAGCGCACAGTGGCCAACACCACCAGGTAGCGGTCAATGCTCATCACGGTCAGGAAGTAGATGCTGGAGAAGATGTTATAGTGGTCGATGGAGATGATGAGTTTGCACATCACCTCCCCGAATGGCCAGTGGCGCAGGAGATGGTCGGCGATGTTGATGGGCAACACCAGGGTGAAGAGGTCATCGGCGATCGCCAGGTTCAGGATGAACACGTTGGTCACCGTCATCATCTTGGGGGCTTTCAAGATAACGTATATCACCGCCGTGTTGCCCGTCAGGCCCGCGGCGCAGATAACGGAGTAAATCACCGGCAGAACGATGTAGAAATCCGGGTAGCGCTCGTACATGGAGTTCGAATCCGTGGCGTTGGAGACTTCACACGTTGCATGGGGACCCGAGCAAGATCTATTGAGGAGCTCGGCTCCTGCATCGCTCTCCATGTTGGTCCCGAGGGCGAATATCCTGCAATCAGATCTGTCCCACAACAGACAAGTCAAGTCAAGTCAAGTTTATTCGTCACATACACATGTGGTGTGCAGTGAAATGAAAAGTGGGCTTTGTGCAAAAAAAAAAAAAAATCAAACAAGCAGACAAACTACAAGCAGAATGGAACAGAATCACATATTCACATATTACATAATTGTGGGAGGGTGGGAAGAAAAAGGAGAAAAAAAACAGCAATTTTAAAAATACACCATACAACAGTAACATGGTCCAGGAATGTTAGTCCCTGGAGAGTTAATAACTAGCGTCTACTAACTCAGACGTTAGATATTAAGATGGTACCAAGAATCATTGGGCACGTTAATTCTCCTTCCCATCCCCACACAGACCTTTCTGTCCCCCCCAACCCCCACAACCCCCATCCCACTGTCAGGGTGAGGCTAAACGCAAATTGGAGGAACAGCATCTCATATTTCGCTTGTAGACAAAAATGCTGGAGAAACTCAGCGGGTGAGGCAGCATCTTTGGAACGAAGGAATAGGCGACGTTTCGGGTTGAGACCCTTCTTCAGACTGATATTTCGCTCGGGCAGCTTACAGCCCAGTGGTATGAATATTGATTCCTCTAATTTCAAGTAACCCTTTGTATTCCCTCTCTCTCTCTCCATCCCTCCCCGCACCAGCTTCTCGTTTTCACCTACAAATAGCTAACAATGGCCTGTTTCCTATATCATCGTTCCTTTCTTGCATATATTTCATTCATTGTTCTTTATCTCTCCACATCATCGTCTATATCTCTCCTTTCGCTTATCCCTAACCAGTCTGAAGAAGGGTCTCGACCCGAAACGTCACCCATTCCTTCTCTCCATAGATGCTGCCTGTCCAGCTGAGTTACTTCAGCATTTTGTGTCTATCTTCGGTTTAAACCAGGATCTACACTTCCTCCTTACATACAGGGTGCATTGTTATTCAGAACATCTGTTAATTTAGTTGTAACTACGACTATAAGACAAACCGCGTACGGTACCTGGTGAATACGGTCCTGAAGGCGAAGTGGAATCGGCTCGTTCAGCGCAAAACCCCCAGCTCGTTCCTGATCGTGAACATGTCCCCGGCGAAAAGGCAAACGCTTCTATCAAGTTGCCATTGGCAACGAAACATCCCCCGTTTCAGCGAATGTTATTACATTGCTTTCCCGCGACTCCCAGCACATCTTCTCAAGTTGGACTTTAAATGATTCAACCTGTAGAAACACGTCTGTGTTACAGTTAGCCCGTGTTCACCAGTACATGCAGTTCCTTCACACTCACACACACACCCCCCAAAAACCCTCACACACACACACACTCCCAACCCCCCCCCCCCCACACACACACTCACACACACACACATATACACACACACACCCCAAAAACCCATACACAGTCTCTCTCACACGCACACGTTCCCACATCCCCCAAACCCCCCACACACACTCTCACACACGCGCACACCCACATATACACACACATACACCCACACACCCATACACAGTCTCTCTCACACACATATACACACCACAACCCTCCCACCACCACCACATCCTCTCTCACACACACACACACCTCCCCCCACCCACACACTCACATACACACAGATATACACATTATACACACACACACATAAATATATATACACATTACTGAATCATTGCTGAAACAGCCCCCCATTAGATAACATGCACTCAATATACTTCTATAATTCGCATCTCATTCACATTGGCTCCTTGCTAAATATCCCCGGTTAGATATAGACGGGCGAACTTCCACCAGTTGACGGCATGAGTTGCACCAACGCTGCGCTACTTGGCCGGGAACATTAAAGGAGATGCCGAGATCGGGGAACCGTGTACCGCAGCAGCCCGGACTGGGACCTCTCCGGGAGAGTGCGAGTAGATGTGTCTTGGTTCACACTGACGACCAATGCGCCGGCACTTTCTCTGGCCCGCCCCGCTTTTCCTCCACACCCCGCCCGCCCCATCCACCTCCCCACCCCCACGCCCCCATCCATCATCGCCGCTCATCTCACAATCCAATCGACCCGAGAACTCAATCAGAAACAGACGCAATTAGGCCTGGTTTCAAACTAACGCCCCATCTATCTTGCATTAACTTCCAAGTATGAGAGTCAATTGTTTTATTGTCACACGTCCCAGACACAACAATTATATCGCTACTTGCAGCAACACAATAGAACATTGAAACACAGTACTCTGTAAACATTATAATAAACGGATATATATATATCTATCATAACGCTATACACACACATATATACATATTCCTTTTCTCTAGAGATGCTGAGTGACCCGCTGAGTTACTCCAGGTTTTGTGTCTATTTTCCACATACACACACACACACAGACACACACACACACACACACACACACAGACACACACAAATACACACACACTCACACAAATACACACATATACTACACACACATACACACACACATTCATACAAATACACACACACATACATACACACAAATACACACACACACATACAAATACACACTCACACAAATACACACATATACTACACACACGCACACATACACACACTACTTGGACATTCTTGCTATTGAGGGAGTGCAGCGTAGGTTCACCAGGTTAATTCCCGGAATGGCGGGACTGTCATATGCTGAGAGAATGGAGCGACTGGGCTTGTATACTCTGGAGTTTAGAAGGATAAGAGGGGATCTTATTGAAACATAAAAGATTATTAAGGGTTTGGACACGCTAGAGGCAGGAAACATGTTCCCGATGTTGGGGGAGTACAGAACCAGGGGCCACAGTTTAAGAATAAGGAGTAAGCCATTTAGAATGGAGATGAGGAAACAGATTTTCACACAGAGAGTGGTGAGTCTGTGGAATTCTCTGTCTCAGAGGGCGGTGGAGGATGGTTCTCTAGATACTTTCAAGAGAGAGCTAGATAGGGCTCTTAAAGATAGCAGAGTCATGGGATATGGGGCAGAAGGCAGGAACAGGGTACTGATTGGGGATGATCAGCCATGATCACATTGAATGGCGGTGCGTGCTGGCTCGAAGGACTGAATGGCCTACTCCTGTACCTATTGTCTATTGTCACACACATACACAGGGCCGGCCTTAAGCCGATTTGACCGATTGCTCCCAATTGGGCCCCGCGCCTAAAGGGGGGCCCGCACTAATGTTCCGTATTTCGTACAGAAATACGAATTCTCTTTGTTAAATAAAGCTTTTTTTTAAATTCGCCATCCGGTTTTTTTTTTAAACGAACATGTATAACCAAAGATCTTCTAGCAGAGCTCCACTATAGGATCTTTGTGTATAACAACCGCTGCACGGCCATCAGACACAAACGATTTGTAGTACTGTTAGCACTTCTTAACAGCAAGTAGTTAACACGTTGTTATACCATGTCATCAATGCATCCATCCGCATTCCTCAGTAAATGTTATTGTATTTTGAACAAGTATTAATGACGCCGTGTTCCTTTGAATAAAATTCATGCGGCGTCATTAATACTTGTTTAAAACACAATTACATTTACTGAGGAATGTAGATCGATGACACGTTGAGAATTTCTTTAAACTCACCATCACCATCACCATCGCGAGAAGGGGCTTCTTCCTGGTGTGCAGGTTAGTTATTCACCTACCGACCCACGTTGTGTCTCTCTGTGTTTTGCTCTCTCCCTCCCTCTCTCTCTCGCGCTCTCTCTCCCGCTCCCCATCTCGTCTCTCTCTAGCTCTCTCACCCTGTCGCCTCAGCATTCCCGGAATCATTGACGTTTAGCGGTAGACAAAGATGCTGGAGAAACCCAGCGGGTGAGGCAGCCGCCTGGCCCGCTGAGTTCCTCCAGCACTCTGTGTTTTTTGTTTGGCTCTGAAGTTGAAGGTGGCTCAGCGGGACGGGCAGCGGCTCTGGGGAGAGGGTTGCGTTTCTGGTCGAGACCCTTCTTCAGACGATCACAAGTACTCTCACCGACGAGGGTTCAGTTTAGTCTGAAGAAGGGTCTTCTCTCCAGAGTCGCTGCGCTGCCTGTCCTGCTGAGTTACTCCAGCTTTATGTCTATCTTCAATTTCAGAGAAATACAATTTCTCACGGGGGGCTTATAACATCTCTAAACCCCTCTGGGGCCCTCTGAACTCCTCTAAACCCCCTCTAGCCCCTCTAAACACACCTGAACCCATCTGAAGCCCTCTAAACATCTCTAAACCGTTTAAACCCCTCTAAACTAGGAGGCTGCAAGGTGACTTGGATAGGTTGGATGAGTGGGCAAATGCATAGCAAATGCAGTATAATGTGGATAAATGTGAGGTTATCCACTTTGGTGGCAAAAACAGGAAAGTAGACTATTATCTGAATTGTGGCCGATTAGGAAAAGGGGAGATGCAACGAGACCTGGGTGTCATGGTACACCAGTCATTGAAAGTAGGCATGCAGGTGCAGCAGGCAGTGAAGAAAGCAAATGGTATGTTAGCATTCATAGCAAAATGATTTGAGTATAGGAGCAGGGAGGTTGTACTGCAGTTGTACAGGGTCTTGGTGAGACCACACCTGGAGTATTGCGTACAGCTTTGGGCTCCTAATCTGAGGAAGGACATTCTTGCCATAGAGGGAGTACAGAGAAGGTTCACCAGACTGATTCCTGGGTTGTCAGGACTTTCATATGAAGAAAGACTGGATAGACTCGTCTTGTACTCGCTAGAATTTAGAAGATTGAGGGGGGATCTTATACAAACTTACAACATTCTTAAGGGGTTGGACAGGCTAGATGCAGGAAGATTGTTCCTGATGTTGGGGAAGTCCAGAACAAGGGGTCACAGTTTAAGGATAAGGGGGAAGTCTTTTAGGACCGAGATGAGAAAAACATTTTTCACATAGAGAGCGGTGAATCGCTGGAATTCTCTGCCACAGAAAGTAGTTGAGGCCAGTTCATTGAGTATATTTAAGAGGGAGTTAGATGCGCCCCACCCAAGGTTTCCGTGCGGTTCCCGGAGGTTGCAGGTGGTTGCCGGATGTTGCAGGTAGTGGAAGCAGGTAGGGAGACTGACAAAAACCTCCGGGAACCTCCAGGAACCGCACGGAAACCTTGGGCGGGGCACAAAGTCTCCAGAGGTTTCCGTTCAGGTTTCCTAAGTGGGACAGGGGCATTACTGCCAAGGTCACATGGAGAGACATTTCATTTGTAAACCTGTTCGTTGGGATGGGAGGAGACCTCAGAAAGTATTTGCCTCCAATGTTATGTGGCGATTATGCAGGGAATATTGAGCATTCCTAATGGCATGTTATTAGGACTTCATCTTCGTTTTGAAAATGTTGAACTTAATAAGAATTCAATTAAAAATTAATGTACCTTACAGTTGTGACCAAATTGTAGGGATGAGAAGGAAAATACCGTGCACAATACAATACAATTTATTTGTTGTCATTTGAACCCAGAGGTTCAAACGAAATTTGGTTTCTGCAGTCATACAAACAAGAAGAACCAAGACACGACACAATTTACACGAACATCCATCACAGTGAATCTCCTCCTCACTGTGATGGAAGGCAAAGTCTTATCTCTCCCCTGCACTCCTCGTTCTCCTCCCGATGTCAGAGTCAAAGCCCCCGGCGGGCGATGGTAAATAAGTCCCGCGGCAATTATAAAGCTGCGCCAGGTGATGCAAGGCCGCGCTCCGGGTCTTGGTGTTGGAACCCCCGGCATGTGCTAACAAGTCCCGCGGCCATTTAAAGCCGCGCCGGGCGATGATGTAAGGCCCCCGCTCCAGGTCATCCTCAACCCCGCAACTCGGGCGAGAGAAGTCGCCGTTGCGGAAGCCCCGAAAAGCGGTCTCTCAGCAGGGACCCGCGGGCTCCCAGTGTTACTGTCTACCAGACCTGCGGTAAGCCTCCGAATCCCCGGGGGTCGGGTCGCAGCAGCGCGCCACCACCGCTCCTCCCGCTCCGAACTCAGCCAGCTCCACGATGGTGGGTAAGTCCGCAGCTCTGCGACTGGAGCCCCAGGTCGTTCCGGTTGGAGGCCGCAAGATGAATCTTCACAAATTCATAAGTGATAGGAGCCAAATCAGGCCATTTGGCCCATCAAGTCCACTCCGCCATTCAATCATGGCTGATCTATCTCTCCCTCCTAACCCCATTCTCCTGCCTTCTCCCCATAACCCCTGGAGTGGATGTTTTCACTAGTGTGAGAGTCTAGGACTAGAGGTCACAGCCTCAGAATTAAAGGACATTATTTTAGTAAGGAGATGAGGAGAAATGTCTTTAGTCAGAGGGTGGTGAATCTGTGGAATTAAATGCCACATAAGGCTGTGGAGGCCAAATCAGTGGATATTTTTAAGGCCGAGATAGATTGATTTTTGATTAGTGTGGGTGTCAAAGGTTATGGGGAGAGGGCAGGAGAATGGGGTTAGGAGGGAGAAATAGATCAGCTAGGATTGAATGGCGGAGCAGACTTGATGGGCCGAATGGCCTAATTTGTTATTACTTATGACCTTATGACCACCCATACTAATCAAGATTCTATCTATCTCTGCCTTAAAAATATCCATTGACTTGGCCTCCACAGCCTTCTGTGACGTGCGTTACCATGTAATGATCCCCAAATGTTCAAGGAGGATTTTAGGAGACTGAAGGGCCTGTCCCACTTACTCGTCCTTGGCTCGCAAATTACGCGACCTCATGGTCGCTTGAGGCGTACGGGCACCGTATGGCCGCGCGGGGCCGGTCCCACTTAGAAGCGCGGAGGGGTATGGAGTTGTACGGGGATGGTCCCGACATCGCGCGAGGCTCCGAAATTCTTGCAGTGAACGAAATCTTCGTGCGCCAACAGCCTGTCGCATAACCGACGGCCAAAGTGGGACAGGCCCAAGACCCTGGCGCGACGCAACGTCTCACCTCCAACAGCAGCAGAAGCAGGCAAACGATCGCCGAGCTCGGCCTGGGGCACACGGCCGTTGCGGTCCGGATCCGCCCCCACTTCTAATCCCAGAGCGGGGCCTAGAAAATTGAAGATAGACACAAAATGCCGGAGTAACTCAGCGGGACCGGCAGCATCTCTGGAGAGAAGCAATGGATGAGGTTTCGGGTCAAGGCTCTTCTTTTCAGACTGAAGAAGAGTCTCGACCCGAAACGTCACCCATTCCTTCTCTCCAGAGATGCTGCCGGTCCCGCTGAGTTACTCCATCTTTGTGTCCATCTTCAAATGACGTCACGCGCACCAGACGGCTGTGCGGACGCGTGTAATCGCACCCGACCTTCGCTCGACCGTCTCGGCTCAACGCGACCACGAGGTCGCGTAATTTGCGTGCCAAGGACACGTGAGTGGGACAGGCCCTTAAGTCCAACATGCATCTTCAGGCTTCCTTCTCCTAATATCAAGTAAAAGCAAAACTCAAAACTTTTATTCCAAGTTACTGAGACAGAAAGTCAACCATTGATCCACATTATCTCTTGCTCTGAAGAATCATACTCCGTGCTCAGCCATTAATATATCATCAGACTGTTTATTCTCCATGCTGTGCCACTAAGTTGCAGAATCAGTCACAGAGAGTAACACAGCACTAAAACTTTCAATAAGTTTAGAGGAAGAACTCCAACACATTATACACACTTGCTCTCCAGTCAGAAGGTTTATTGTGGAGCTAACAAACAAATATAGCTGCCAATTCTGTAGACTTTTAAGAGAACCCTGAATTGTCAAGCATGCCATTTTCCAGAGAAGATATTGAATCAAGGCTGACAAACATGCTGGAGAAACTCAGCGGGTGAGGCAGCATCTATGGAGCGAAGGAAATAGGCGACGTTTCGGGTCGAAACCCTTCTTCAGACTTTCCATCATCTGCAGTTCCTTCATAAACATTAAATCAAGGCTATCTGTTGATACATATGGATGTTTTGATACCATCAATTTAAAAAATTACATAGTTCAGGTTAGATACAGCGCAGAAACAGGCCCTTCAGCCCACCGTGTCCGCACCGGCCAGCAATCCCCGCACACTAACACTATCCTACACACACTAGGGACAATTTACAATTATACCAAGCCAATTAACCTACAAACCTGCACGTCTTTGGAGTGTGGGAGGAAACTGGAGCTCCCCAAAGAAAACCCACGCAGGTCACGGGCAGAACGTACAAACTCCGTACAGACAGCACCCGCAGTCAGAATCGAACCCGGGTCTCGGGCGCTGTAAGGCAGCAACTCTGCCGCTGTGACACCATGCCGCCCTTTTGAGCATTTCTGATGCCTTACTGGAGTCAAACAAATGTACGCGCCGTTTTTTTTGTACGGCATGGCGGCTCAGCGGGTAGAGCTGCTGCCTCACGGCACCGGAGACCTGGGTTCGATCCTGACCCTGGCTGCTGTCTATGTGGAGTTTGCACGTTCTCCCTGTGACCGCATGGGTTTCCTCCGGGTGCTCCGGTTTCCTCCCACATCCCAGAGACGTGCGGGTTTGTAGGTTCCAGTGCGTGGAGATTGGATGACAAAGTGGGATGACAAACATAGAACCAGTGTGAACAGGTGATCAATAATCGGCAAGGACTCGGTGTGCTGAAAGGTCTGTTTCAATGCTGTCTTTCAATCACTTTATTCTACCTAAGATAATAAATACAATTATTAAGAGACACAAACACAAGTTAAAAATGACATAAAAAGGAAAAAAATCAGTTTACATTCCATAAGCATTTATTTATTGCGACACAGCTCACGGTTGCATCTAAATAGGAATGCGTTGAGAATTATGATGTGGTGTAGTAATAAAAGCTGATGAAATATGAGGGAGAATATGTATCACGACTCTCGGGAAATAAGGAAAGGGGAAATGGAACTGGTGGGATTATTTTGGTGGGGTCTGGTGGGCTGGGTGATCTGTGAAGCAATAATGTCATATGGAGTTTAGGGATTTTAAACTGATTTTTTTTCTTCATGTTCTTTTTAGTTTTTGTTCATGTTTCTTAATAATTGTATTCATCTTTGTCACGGCTCGGATTTAGTTATGGGTATCGCCTCAAAAAGAGTGTTTAAGACTTAAGCATGTTTAGTTCAGTTTCGACATACAGCGTGAAAACAGACCCTTCGGCCCATCGAGTCCACACCGACCCTCCATCACTTGTTCACCAGTTCTGTCCTGCAAACTAGGGACAATTTACAGAGGCCAATTAAATTAAAATTAAATTTCTTTATTTATATAGCACATTTTTAGTCAACTTGCATTGACCCCAAAGTGCTTCACATAATTACATCCACACACACAGGCAAAGGTGGGTGAAGTGTCTTGCCCAAGGACACACAGGCAAAGGTGGGTGAAGTGTCTTCCCCAAGGACACAACGACAGTATGCACTCCAAGCGGGATTCGAACCAGCTACCTTCCGGTTGCCAACCGAACACTTAGCCCATTGTGCCATCAATTCACCAACAACCCCTCAGTCTTTAGGATGTGGGAGGAAACCGGAGCATGTTTGAGAATAAGGGGTAAGCCATTTAGAATGGAGATAGGGAAACACTTTTTCTCACAGTGAGTTGTGAGTCTGTGGAATTCTCTGTCTCATAGGGCGGTGGAGGCCGTTTCTCTGGATACTTTCAAGAGAGAGCTAGATAGGGCTCTTAAAGATAGCGGAGTCAGGAGATATGGGGAGAAGGCAAGAACGGGGTACTGATTGGGGATGATCAGCCATGATCACATTGAATGGCGGTGCTGGCTCGAAGGGCACCTATTGTCTATTGTCTATTGTCTATTGTCATATGGAGAAAATCCATGGGGTCACGGGGAAAAGGTACAAACTCCGCACAGATAGCATCGGTAGTCAGGATCGAACCCGGGTCTCTGGCGGTGTAAGGCAGCAACTCTACCGCTGCGCCACCGTGCCGCCCAAGTTCTGTGTTATCCCAGGAGAGCATTTGCTTGTCATATGTACCGACAATGGAACGAGGAACTATCTTGTAAACACATGCCTGTGAACACAATACATGCAGATAATGTGTAATAGACAAGAATTCAATCAATTAATTACCCCAATACTAATGCGTACAGAAACCTCAAGTTGCTTAGTGCAACCATAGATAGTTCGGTGTTGACGTTAGTATTGTTCAAGAAGGAACTGCAGATGCTGGAAAATCGAAGGTAGACAAAGATGCTGGAGAAACTCAGCGGGTGCAGCAGCATCTATGGAGCGAAGGAAATAGGCAACGTTTCGGGCCGAAACCCTTCTTCAGGTTAGTATTGTGTAGTGTTCAAGAGCCTGATGCTTGTCAAAATAAAAGGCAGCTAATATCATCAAAGACCCACACTACCCTGGCCACGTTCTCATTTTGTTCCTACCATCGAGAAGAAGGTACAGGAGTCTGAGAACCGTGAACTCCAGCTTCACGAGCAGATTCATCCCAATGACTCTCAGGCTCTTCCACACTGCACAACAGAAATGATAGTGGAGGAAGGAACTGCAGATGCTGGTTTGAACCGAAGGTATACACAAAATGCTGGAGTAACTCAGCGGGACAGGCAGCATCTCTGGTGACGTTTCGGGTCGAGACCCTTCTTCAGACTCAGGACTGTATTTTGGGACAAGAAGGCTCTGCAGAGAGTAGTGCGTTCGGCCGAGCGCACTATGGGAACCTCACTCGGCCCTCTGCAGGAACTATACATCAGAAGGTGCAACTCCAGAGCCATTAAGATCATGGGGGACCCCTTCCACCCCTGCAACGGTTGCCGACTGTTCCAGCTGCTACGGTCCGGCAAACGCCTCCGTTGCCATGCTGTGAGAACGGAGAGGATGAGAAGGAGTTTCTTCCCAGAGGCCATTAGGACTGTAAACACCTATCTCACCAGGGACTAACTTTACTGAACCTTTCTACTGTTTTTTTTCAATTGCTGTTTTGTTTCCCTTTTTCCTTCCGCCCACAATATTTAATATGTAGAAGAATATATGATTCTGTTCCATTCTGTTTGTTGTTTGTTTGTTTGTTTTTTGCACAAAGTCCGCGAGCATTGCCACTTTTAATTTCACTGCACATCTCGTATGTGTATGTGACAAATAAACATGACTTGGTTGCACTGTGGACTTCCGCTTTGCACTTTAGTGGTTACAGTTATTAGTTTATTGCATTATTGATTTTTATATATTTATCTGTGTGTGATTGATTAATGGAGCCGCTAAGCTGCAGCAAGTAGGAATTTCATTGTGCTGGTGGCAGTACATGTGGCAAATGGATTCTTGAGTCATTTGTAAAGGTTATTGAAAGAGCATTGTTCAATGATACAGAAAAATACATCAATATGTAGGAGCGAAGAAAGGGCAACAAAAGAGACATTTGGACAGGTACATGGAGTGGATTATAAGGTTGTAAGGAAGAGGAGTATAATTAGGCCATTCGGCCCATCAGGTCTACTCCGCCATTCATTCATGGCTGATCTATCTCTCCATCCCAACTCCATTCTTCTGCCTACTCCCCATAACCTCTGACACCCGCACTAATCAAGAATCTGTCTAACTCTGCCTTAAAAATATCCACTGACTTGGCCTCCACAGCCTTCTGTGGCAAAGAATTCCACAGATTCACCACCCTCTGACCAAAGGAACAGTCTGTGTTCCCTGACCGGGGATCGAACCCGTGTCGCGGTGGTGAGAGCACCGAATCCTAACCACTAGACCACCAGGGAGCTCTCAATCCTTGCTTGTTCTCCCTGTGACCGCGTGGGTTTCCTCTGGGTGCTCCGGTTTCCTCCCACATCCCAAAGACGTGCGGGTTTGTAGGTTAATCGGCCTCTCTGTAAGTTGTCCCTAGTGCGTAGCGAGTGGATGAGAAAGTGGGATAACATGGAACTAGAGTGAACGGGTGATAGCTGGTCGGCATGGACTCGGTGGGCCGAAGGGCCTGTTTCCACACCGGATCTCCAAACTAAACTATATAACATTTCAAGACCAATGAATATATTCTTGTCTTTGTTTTAATAAAGTCAGTCACAGCATCACTGTAAACCAATTGTCACGTTCAATTGAAATCTGAATCAAAACATGGCTCATGATTAAAAGTAATATGAAACTGAATCTATATCAATAGCTATTCAAGCAAAGAATTCAGCCTCAGCACAGCACAGACATTTATTAAGTAATGATTGAAGCATATTGCCACCACTTAGTTGGTTTGCCATTTGATTTGCATGAGGTTTGACTATTTCTGCTTGCTCAGCCTTTGCATTCATCCATTTCTACTGTCAATGACTCTCCTAATCAACAAGTAGAACTAATGTTATCATAATCTATCTATATATTACTAAAACTCTCATCTAGTTTGTTTGTTTGTATGTTTGTATATATATTTATTTGTTACTGAAACTCCACAAAAACGGTACACGATAGCGCTACAATTTTATGCCCACCTTACCCATCATTGTCCTGTGATGTACAGTAGCCAAGTTTCATTCAGATTGATGCTATGTTTTACATGTTATTGACATTTTTAACTTAAACTAACTTAATGTTGGGGAAGGAGGCCGGTTCTCTGGAGAGAGAGGTCGATAGGGCTCTTAAAGTTTGCGGAGTCAGGGGTTATGGGGAGAACACAGGAATGGGGTACTGATTGGGGATGATCAGCCATGATCACATTGAATGGCGGTGCTGGCTCGAAGGGCCGAATGGCCTACTCGTGCACCTATTGTCTATTATCAGGCGAGAGATACAGAAGTTTGAAAAAGCACACATCCAGATTCACGGACAGGTCCTTCTCAGCTGTTATCAGGCAACTGACCCATCCTCTCAGCAACTAGACAATGGTCCTAACCTACCATCTAACTCAGTGTAGACCCTCGGACTATCTTTAATAGGACTTTACTGGACTTTACCTTGCACTAAACGTTATACCATTTATCCTGCATCTGTAAACTGTGGGACGGTTTCATTGTAATCATGTACAGTCTTTTCACTGACTGGACAGCACGCAAAACAAAACTTTTCACAGTACCTTGGTACATGTGACAATAATAAAGGAAACTGGATCTAGAAAGACTGGATAGACTCGGCTTGTACTCGCTAGAATTTAGAAGATTGAGGGGGGATCTTATAGAAACTTACAAAATTCTTAAGGGGTTGGACAGGCTAGCTGCAGGTAGGTTATTCCCGATGTTGGGGAAGTCCAGAACAAGGGGTCACAGTTTAACGATAAGGGGGAAGTCTTTTAGGACCGAGATGAGAAAAACATTTTTCACACAGAGAGTGGTGAATCTGTGGAATTCTCTGCCACAGAAGGTAGTTGAGGCCAGTTCATTGGCTATATTTAAGAGGGAGTTAGATGTGGCCCTTGTGGCTAAAGGGATCAGGGGGTATGGAGAGAAGGCAGGTACAGGATACTGAGTTGGATGATCAGCCATGATCATATTGAATGGTGGTGCAGGCTCGAAGGGCCGAATGGCCTACTCCTGCACCTATTTTCTATGTTTCTATATAAACCACCTCGACATTCAGAATGACACAATACAAGTTTTTTTTAGTATTCTGAGACCTTGTAGAATCGCAATCTCGCTGAAAGTGGATTATTGAGGCAACTTCTGTTAAAGTATTTGCTTTGGTCCAAGTGACTTTTACATTTTTTTTCGGGATTCTGCAAAATATTCTATTGCCTTCGATGGCAAAGTGGAAAGTGGTTCAGCCGGCTGTGACTGTGAAATATGAAATCAATTATTTTTTTTTTGTAAACAAATATCAAGGGAAATAGAAGGTCGGGGACAGTGATTCATTTCTGGAGAAGAAAATATACATCAGAAAATATAGTTAAAGCAAAACTTACAGTAAAAACGGCCAAAATTCATGGCTGGGAATAAAATTTGAAGATGAAATATTAGAATCAATTTTTTAACTTAACTATTGAACGCTATATCACCCACAAGAACACAGAGGTAGGCACCTTAGTAAAAAAATATTACCTAACTTATTAATTAGCAATATATGAGTATGGGTCAGTGAATAGACGTATTGCAGGAATATTTCCATCTTTCTAGATTATCCACCATCTTAATTATATTCTTGTCATCAGTAGATTATGATCATGTTGCATCTTGGTCTACTGATGCAAGATGGCATATAAGATTAGTAAGGGTTTGGACCCGCTAGAGGCAGGAAACATGTTGCCGATGTTGGGGGAGTCCAGAACCAGGGGCCACAGTTTCAGAAGAAGGGGTAAGCCATTTAGAACGGAGACGAGGAAACACTTTTTCTCACAGAGGGTTGTGAGTCTGTGGAATTCCCTGCCTCAGTGGAGGCTGGTTCTCTGGATACTTTCAAGAGAGAGCTAGATAGGGCTCTTGAAGATAGCGGAGTCAGGGGATATTGGGAGAAGGCAGGAACGTGGTACTGATTGGGGATGATCAGCCATCGTCACATTGAACGGCGGTGCTGGCTCGAAGGGCCGAATGGCCTACTCCTGCACCTATTGTCTATTATCTATTGGCGCAGCGGTAGAGTTGCTGTCTTACAGCGCCAGAGACCCAGGTTCGATCCTGACTATGGGTGCTTGTCTGTACAGAGTTTGTACGTTCTCCCCGTGACTTGCCTGTGTGTTCCTCCAAGATCTTCGGTTTCCTCCCATACTCCAAAGATGTACCGGTTTGTAGGTCAATCGCTTGGTATAAAACATTGAACATTGTCCCCAGTGTAGGATTGTGTTAATGTATCGGGATCACTGGTTGGGGCGGACTCGGTGGGACTGTTACCACGCTGTATCTCTGAACTAAAATCTAAAGATCATGAAGACACAAAGAACTGCAGATGCAAGTTCACAAAAAAAGGCACAAAGTGCTGGAGTAACTCAGCGAGTTAGGCAGCATCTCTGGAGAACATGGATAGGGTCAGGACATGTCGTCAGACTGAAGAAGGATCCCATCCATCCCTGTCCATGTTCTCCAGAGATGCTGCCTGACCCGCTGAGTTACTCCAGCACTTTGTGCCTTTTTTTTGTGAACTCGCATCTGCATCTATAAGGACCATCGTATAGTTATGCAGAGAGCTGCAGATTTTTTGAATTTGCCAATCTATCTTCAGTCATTGAGTTCAAGGCTCAGCTGAGATCAATAGAGCTGTGTCCACCCAGGGAATGAGGAAATGAGAATCAAACACCTTGTCTATCAAATAGATATTGATCATTATATTCAATTACATATGTTATTGCTGGAAACAGGATTAAGTCAAAATTGTTCATGTAAGGGGATCCAAATTGAATATAATGTGACCAATTTATCTTCCCTCTGGCAGCAAGAATCGCACCAAGTGTGGATCCCGCTTGGAGTGCATACTGTCGTTGTGTCCTTGGGCAAGACACTTCACCCACCTTTGCCTGTGTGTGAATGTGTGTGAATGTGTGTGAGTGATCGGTGCTGGTCGGAGGGGCCGTAGGCGCAGATTGGCAGCCACGCTTCCGTCAGTCTGCCCCAGGGCAGCTGTGGCTACAGAAGTAGCTTACCACCACCGAGTGTGACTGAGGAGTGAATGAATAATGCGATGTAAAGCGCCTTGAGTATTAGAAAGGCGCTATATAAATCCCATCCATTATTATTATTATTATATTGACCCGCTAAATATCAAGTATCACGATGAATTCAATGACATTTTATTGTCACATGTCCCGAGGTGCAGTGAAATGCTTTGCTTTGCATACAATCCGGTAGAATCACGCAGCAGACCCAACATAGGCGAGACACAAGTGTGCCACGTTTTGGCGCCAACAGAGTTACAAAAGTTCACTGAACATTCCTATCTACTGCCTGGGCGGCACGGTGGCGCAGCGGTAGAGTCACGGCCTTACAGCGCCAGAGACCCGGGTTCGATCCTGACTACAGGCGCTGCCTGTACGGTGTTTGTGCGTTCTCCCCGTGACCGCGTGGGTTTTCCCCGGGTGCTCAGGGTTTACCCCCCCACACTCCAAAGACTTACAGATTTGCAGGCTAATTGGCTTCTGCAAATTGTAAAATGTCCCTGGTGTGTGTAAGATAGTGTTAGTGTACGGGGATCGCTGGTCGGTGTGAGCTCGGTGGGCAGAAGGGCCTGTTTCTACGCTGTTTCTCCAAACCAAACTAAACTAAAGTGAACCAGACTAAACTATTGCCCCTGTGATGAGTAGAACAAAATACAATCTGTTGCTTTCACAAAGCCAGGAATCACTAGAGAGGAAAAACACAGGCCAAGATATATTGACTTCAGCAACTAGTTCCATTTTATTTCCGATTGATATTTTAATTTAATCAATATGCTTGTTCATTATCATAACAGCGGAATTTCCTATGCCTGGCTGATTTTAATTGTTAATTTAACACAAAACTAGATCGTTCTACACTTGAGACGTAAGTTTCACAAGTAATTTGGAATGAAATACAGCTGAGAATAACCCTCATTGACTTTTCATATCAATATAATATTGCTGATTAATAATTAATGTCGAATAATACTTCAATGTCTGCCTCATTAGCGTTTAAAAGCTTTAAGATTTAGCATCAGAGGGTGGTGAATCTGTGGAGTTCGTCGCCACAGAAGGCTGTGGAGGCCAAGTCAGTGGATATTTTTCAGGCAGGGATAGATTCTAGATTGGTACGGGTGTCAGAGGTTATGGGGAGAAAGCAGGAGAATGGGGTTGGGAGGGAGAGATAGATCAGCCATGATTAGATGGCGGAGGAGACTTGATGGGCCGAAATGCCTAATTCTACTCCTATCTTCAAATACTGACTTACCACTGAGTTTTTTTGATGTATTGCCTGTTGAATACATTTTTCCAATATTTGCAAGTATATATATATAAATATTTGCATGAAATGTGGATCCTTGTATAGTGCCATACCAAAAACATATCAGCATTCCTGTTTTTCTTGTTCTCTGAAAACACAAAGGGAATGTTAGCACAAGGAACTGCAGATGCTGGAATCTTGAGCAAAACACAAAAAGTGTCGGAGTAACTCGGCGGGTCAGGCAGCATCTGTGGAGGGAATCTTATTGAAACATGTAAGATTATTAAGGGTTTGGACACGCTAAAGGCAGGAAACATGTTCCCGGTGTTGGGGGAGTCCAGAACCAGGGGTCACAGTTTAAGAATAAGGGGTAGGCCATTTAGAACTGAGATGAGGAAAAACTTTTTCACCCAGAGAGTTGAGAGTCTGTGGAATTCTGTTGAAGATCAGTGAATTGGCCGACAGACAATAGACAACAGGTGCAGGAGTAGGCCATTTGGCCCTTCGAGCCAGCACCGCCATTCAATGTGATCATGGCTGATCATCCCCAATCAGTACCCCGTTCCTGCCTTCCCCATATCACCTGATTCCGCTATCTTTAAGAGCTCTATCTAGCTCTCTCTTGAAAGTATCCAGAGAATTGGCCTCCACCGCCCTCTGAGGCAGAGAATTCCACAGATTCACAACCCTCTGTGTGAAAAAGTTTTTCCTCATCTCCCTTCTAAATGGCTTACTCCTTATTCTTAAACTGTGGCCCCTGGTTCTGGACTCCCCCAACATGTTTCCTGTCTCTAGCGTGTGCAAACCCTTAATAATCTTATGTTTCAATAAGATGCCCTCTCATCCTTCTAAACTCCAGAGTATACAAGCCCAGCAGCTCCATTCTCTCAGCGTATGACAGTCCTGCCATCCTGGGAATTAACCTGGTGAACCTACGCTGCAATCCCTCAATAGTAACATCATGGACTCACACCACTCTGGCCACGCTTTCCTTTCACCCCTGCCATCAGGAAGAAGGTTCAGGAGTGAACTTATTTTTGTGCTTTATCATGGTATCTACTGGTTACTGTGTTTACAGATCTATCGTGCTGCAGCAAGTAAGAATTTCATTGTCCCATTACAGGATATATGACAATAAAACACTCTCTCGACTCGGAAATCACCAGTTGGAAAGATAGACACAAAATGCTGCGGTAACTCAGAAAAAGTTTTCCAGAGATGCTGCCTGACCCCCTGAATTACCCCAGCATTTGTGTCTGTCTTTGGCATAAAGCAGCATCTGCAATTCCTTTTAATTACCATTGGGAAAGATACCTATTCCAATAAAATGAAACGTAAAACCACCTCACGGGAGGAGCGGTAAATACCTTCAGCATTCCATTTCCAGGGAATGCATTGCCGTCTCTAGATCGTGTTTATGTGTCCAAGAGAATGGCGTCGGTGGCACAGCGGTAGAGTTGCTGCCTCACAGCGCCAGAGACCCCGGTTCAGATTCAGATTCAGATTCAATTTTAATTGTCATTGTCATTGTCAGTGTACAATACAGAGACAACGAAATGCATTTAGCATCTCCCTGGAAGAGCGACATAGCAAATGATTTGAATAAATAATAATAAGTGTCCTGGGGGCGGGGGGGGGGGGGGGGTGATTGGCAGTCACCGAGGTACGTTGTTGAGTAGAGTGACAGCCGCCGGGAAGAAGCTGTTCCTGGACCTGCTGGTTCGGCAACGGAGAGACCTGTAGCGCCTCCCGGATGGTAGGAGGGTAAACATGGTTGAGGTGAGAGCAGTCCTTGGCGATGCTGAGCGCCCTCCGCAGACAACGCTTGCTTTGGACAGACTCAATGGAGGGGAGCGAGGAACCGGTGATGCGTTGGGCAATTTTCACCACCCTCTGCAATGCCTTCCGGTCGGAGACAGAGCAGTTGCCATACCATACTGTGATGCAGTTGGTAAGGATGCTCTCGATGGTGCAGCGGTAGAAGTTCACCAGGATCTGAGGAGACAGATGGACCTTCTTCAGTCTCCTCAGGAAGAAGAGACGCTGGTGAGCCTTCTTGATCAGAGTTGAGGTATTGTGGGTCCAAGAGAGGTAATCGGAGATGTTGACTCCCAGGAACCTGAAGCTAGAAACACGTTCCACCTCCGTCCCGTTAATGTGGATGGGGGTGTGCGTGCCGCCCCTGGACTTCCTGAAGTCTACAATGAGCTCCTTGGTCTTCTTGGAGTTAAGGGCCAGGTTGTTGTCAGCGCACCATGCTGCTAAGTGCTGGACCTCCTCCCTGTAGGCCGACTCATCGTTGTTGCTGATGAGGCCAATCACCGTTGTATCATCTGCATACTTGATGATGGTGTTAGTACCATGTACAGGTGTGCAGTCATAGGTGAAGAGGGAGTAGAGGAGGGGGCTCAGCACACAGCCCTGTGGAACGCCGGTGTTCAGGGTGAGGGTTAAAGAGGTGTGCTTGTCTAACCTAACAGACTGGTTTAATAGGAATCGAGGGGTAACTTGCGGTACGGTTCGATCCTGACTACGGGTGCTGTCTGTACGGAGTTTTACGTTCTATGTGGGTTTTTCTCCGGGTGCTCCGGTTTGCACCCACGCTCCAAAGACATGGAGATAGATGGCTTGGGTAAAATTGTAGATTGTTCCTGGTGTGTGTAGGACAGAACTAGTGTACAGGGATCGCTGGACGGCACGAACTTGGTGGGCCGAAGGGCCTGTTTCCATGCTGTATCTCAGTGTACAGTTGCTGCTTATTTTGTACATGGGCATTTGGAAAGCGCTTGGCAGGAAGATATATGACTGAAGTGAAAGGTCAAACTATTGAAAAGATGTAAATCAGATACTAATTAGCTGAGTGATGATAAAACAAAGCAATTATTAATGCCAGTGGTCTAATTGGACAGCTGTGACCAATGGAGTCACCCCAGGTATTGGCAGGGCAGTCCCTGCTGTTGATTTATTAAGGGGCTGTCCCACATGGGCTACCTAATTGGCAAGTTTAGAAGAGTTTGAAAAAATGTCATGTTGAAGACCTCCTTCCACTATGTTGAAGACCAGCTACGACTCGTGAAGACTCGTGAAGATTTTTCAACATGTTGAAAAAATGTCCACGAGAGCCCCGAGTACCTACGAGCAGCTATTACCGTAATTCTCCGAGTTCGAATCTGGGGAAACTCGGGAGAACTCTTGAATTACCTCATACAGTGGGACAGGCCCTTAAAGCAGCAACTCTACCGCTGCGCCACCATAGATGCGGCCCTTGTGCAGGCTGATTTCTTTTAAGAAAGGCCTCGACTCAAGACGTCACCAATCCATTCCCTCCATGGCTGTTGCCTGACCCGTTGAGATTCTCCAGCACTTTGGCATTTTACTCCCAATTCCAGCACTTGCAGTTCCTTGCAACTCTCTTCTTCATATTGCAGCAGTCTCTGAAGAATAAAGACACAGTGGATAAGTTGCAGGATGTACGTAAGAGAACGTGGGAGATGATTTATAACATGCAGAGAGTAAGAGATGAAAGTAATCTAGCGGAAAAAAACATGGAGTTCACGAAAATTGTCGACAAAATTGTCGTCACAAAGCTTCCCTCTAATGCAAAGCTTCCTCCAGTTCTGTGTTGTTGCAGCACAAACACATTGAACCATGTAATTCTCAGATGACCCATCAGCCAGCTGATTCATAGTACTGTCAAATGGCATCAACTGAACTTCCCATCCACAGAACACATGAATGACTGCATTAGGGGGGAGGAGGAGGGGGAGGGGGGAGAGGGAGGGGGGGGAGGTGGGGAGGGAGAGGGGGGGGGGAGAGGGGGGGGGGAGTGCTCCATAATTCTCTGGGCCAGCAAAGATCTGCAGTAAGATGTGGCCAAAGATCTCTACATTTTGTTTTGGAAGGGAAAGATAGATCAGCCATGATGGCGCACATTCCTTCTCCCCAGAGATGCTGCCTGTCCCGCTGAGATACTCCAGCTTTTTGTGTCTATCTTTGGTTTAAACCAACATCTGCAGTTCCTTCCTGCACAGCGATGATTGAATGGAGGAGTAGACTCGGTGGACCGAATGGCCGAATTCTGCCCCCATGACTTATGAACTTATGGACTGTATTGTAACCCATGTTGCGGTTGTATATGACGTTGGTGAGGCCAGTCTGAAGAAGGGTTTCGGCCCGAAACATCACCTATTTCCTTCGCTCCATAGATGCTGCCTCACCCGCTGAGTTTCTCCAGCATTTTTGTCTACCGTCTAAGCAGAAAGATAGATTTATTTTCTGATATAATACATACTTCCTAAATATTCAAGTTTGACTGCGATTAGTTGAAATAAATATAAAAAATGTGTTATCCAAGTCCCATTTAAATGCAATCAATATTTAAAGTGCATTCACAAGTGCTATTTAGTAGGTTTTGTTATAGATGATGAGTTTTATCGCTTTGCAGCTGTGTATATACTTCAGAATTATCACTATGGCAATTCAGCCTCTGTATAGATTATATTCAAATAATATTGGAAAGCACTTGAGCCAAATCTTCAAAATGTTAATACATAGAGTCATCGAGTGATACAGTGTGTAAACAGGCCCTTCGGCCCAACTTGCCCACACTGGCCAACAATGTCCCAGCTACACTAGTCCCACCTGCCTGCGTTTGGTCCATATCCTTCCAAACCTGTCCTATCCATGTACCTGTCTGACTGCTTCTTAAACATTGGGATAGTCCCAGCCTCAACTACCTCCTCTGGCAGCTTGTTCCATACACCCACAACCCTTTGTGTGAAAAAGTTACCCCTCGATTCCTATTAAATCTGAAACCCTTCACCTTAAACCTACGCCCTCTGCTCCTTGGCTCACCTACTCTAGGCAAGAGACTTTGTCCATCTACCTGATCTATTCCTCTCATGATCTTGTACACCTCTATAAGATCACCCCTTGTCCTCCTGCGCTCCAAGGAATAGAGTCCCAGCTTACTCAACCTCTGCCGATAGCTCACACCCTCTAGTCCTGGCAACATCCTCGTAAATCCTCTCTGTACCCTTCCCAGCTTGACAACATATTTCCTATAACATGGTGAACAACATAATACTGAACAAAATGTGGCCTCACCAACGTCTTATACATCTGCAACATGACCTCCCAACTTCTCTACTCAACAGTACAGTACAAGAATAGGCCATTCAGCCCACAATGCCTGTGCTGAACATGATGCTGAAAACTAACTCTTACTTGCCTGGACATAATCCATATCCCCCCCCCCATTCCCTGCACATCCATACCCCTATCCAAAGTCTGTTCAATACCTCTGTTGTATCTGCTTCAACCGTCTTCCCCAGCAGCGCGTTCCAGGCACTCATTAGGTCATGTCATAAGTGATAGGAGCAGAATCAGGCCATTCGGCCCATCAAACCTACACCGCCATTCAATCGTGGCTGATCTATCTCTCCCTCCTAACCCCATTCTCCTGCCTTCTCCATATAACCCCTGACGCCCATACTAATCAAGAATCTATCTGTCTCTGCCTTGAAAATGTGTACTTGATTTTAAGTTAACACAATGGCTCACCACCCTCTGTGTAGAAATCGTGCCCCGCACCTTTCCCTAAACCTTGCCCCTCTCACCTTAAACCTCTGCTCTCTAGTACTTGACATTTATCCATTTTGGTAACAGGTTCTATCTCCTTTTATATTTTGAAACGGCATGAGCGTCACGGTGGCGCAGCGGTAGAGTTGCTGCCTTACCGTGCTTACAGCGCCGGAGACCCGGGTTCAATCACGACTACGGGTGCTGTCTGTATGGAGTTTGTACGTTCTCCCCGTGACCTGCTTGGGTTTTCTCCGAGATCTTCGGTTTCTGCAGATTGGTTACTTTACTTATTTACTTTACTTATTATTATAAGCTCCGCCTACTACCACACCATTTATATTATCGCAACCCAACATGTGCTGCCAGTCAGTACTGCTGCATGGTAGGAGTAACATGCTGTTGTGTTGTATACGTTACTCTAAACATATATTGTTATACTAGACTTGTGAGTATGTGTGATTTACTCAACATGGTGTCAGAAGTGGGATTCGAACCCACGCCTTCAATTGAAGGCCAGAACAATTATTTCCGGGGCATCCTTGTGCCATCATTGTCGACGACATTCTCGCTGCTGGATGCGACATGCTGCCAATTTGAAAAACGTACTGGACCGTGCAAAAGACATCCACCTCAAGCTCAACCCTCTGAAGTGCAGATTCCGCGTCAAGGAGGCCCAGTATGATGGACACGTATACACCAGTGACAGCCTCAGACCTGACCCCCTATCAGTCTGAAGAAGGGTTTCGTCACGAAACGTTGCCTATTTCCTTCGCTCCATAGATGCTGCTGCACTCGCTGAGTTTCTCCGGCATTTTCGTGTACCTTCCATGACCTATTACCTATGCCTCCCGTACCTTGTCTGAGACTGAACAGCAACACGCCCAGATCGAAAAGGAATTGCTAGCCGTGGTTTTTGTCTGCACTAAATTCAAGGACTTTATTTTTGGGAAGTTGTTGAAACAGATCACCAACCCGTTGGTCACCATTCTGAACAAAGTCCCCGTATCTAAGGGGCGGCCTACAAACCCGTCCCGCGCGCGTACAGTACAGATCCGCATCTCCTCCCTTCACCAGCGAGAATGCCGGGGTCCCGTGCGGCGAGAGTACTGGTGACCCGGGGGACAAACACGGCGAGGCAGGCGAGCGGGGCACCGAGCGTGGTGGTGAGAGAGCTGGAGACACAACCGATGGTTGGTCTGCAGCTGCAGAAAGTCCATCAGTAGATGCGTAGATCGGACGCGGCGCATCAGGATACGAGAAAGATACGTGATTCCTTCACAGGAAGGAGACATTGACGGCTGCGTCTCCCACACTCCAAAGACGTCCAGGTTTGTCGGTAAATTGGCTTGGTAAATGTAAAAATTGGCCCTAGTGTGTGTAGGAATAGTGTTATTGTGCGGGGATCGCTGGTCGGCGTGGACCTGGTGGGTCGTAGGGCCTGTTTTCGCGTTGTATCTGTAATCTAAACTAAACTAAATAAATGCAATATAAGCTAAATCAATTTTTTGTCAGAGCTACGTGAACCTACGGTATTCAAACTGAATACCAAAGGGAGAAAAACAATGCGAGTGTGTAGGTGTGCTCGTTAAAATGGCCACCAATAATTGATGCAGACTTTCTCTTTGCAAACTGAATGTGGAAATTAATGAAGAAGCCAAATGCAATTAACTCCCACATCTTTCATATCTCATCTCAGAGTTATTTTACAAGAGCAGCGAATCTCCTAGGGGTTTTCTCCGTGGAGAAGCTATATAACGTGCTGTTTTATGATAACTGGAACATCGTAGCGTGTAATCCACAATCAATTATCTCAATGATATAAAGGCAATATTTCACCATCAAGTCTGATAAAAAAACGGAGATAAGTTATCTTAACATAGAAACATAGACAATAGGTGCAGGAGTAGGCCATTCGGCCCTTCGAGCCTGCACCGCCATTCAATATGATCATGGCTGATCATCCAACTCAGTATCCTGTACCTACCTTCTCTCCATACCCCCTGATCCCTTTAGCCACAAGGGCCACATCTAACTCCCTCTTAAATATAGCCAATGAACTGGCCTCAACTACCTTCTGCGGCAGAGAATTCCAGAGATTCACCACTCTCTGTGTGAAAAAAGTTTTCCTCATCTCGGTCCTAAAAGATTTCCTCCTTATCCTTAAACTGTGACCCCTTGTTCTGGATCTTGAGGTGAATTAGAAGTTAATTGTTGTCGAGAGGAATTTGGGACAAAAGAAGTGAAGTATGTTTTCAAGAGAGAGTTAGATTTAGCTCTTGGGGCTCAGGGAATCAAGGGATATGGGGAAAAAGCCGGAATGGGGTACTGATTTTGGATGATCAGCCATGATCATATTGAATGGCAGTGCTGGCTCGAAGGGCTGAATGGCCTACTCCTGCATCTATTTTCTATGTTTCTATGTTTCTATGTTTCAATCTCACCAGCGTGCAGTGACTGATTGACTGATGTCCATGTCTTCAATGTTTTAAAATGTGATGTATATTTCCGTAATATAATATATTGTGTGTGTGTGTGTGTGTGTTCGTGTGTGTGTGTGTGTGTGTGTGTGTGTTCGTGTGTGTGTTCCACTTTGATAGTCGCCGTTCCAGTTCCCGGTTTTGGGACAGGCCCATTACGATGCTGCTGTCTCGTCAACAGACGCACACACAACAGGGGCCGCAGAACGTTTTTGAAAGTGGGGGGGGGGGGGCTGAGCGATCACTGATCACCGGCCTCGGAGGTACCCGGTGAGGGAGCGGAACGACCGAGCGGGGGGGGGACAATTATTTGTTGTTGTTGTTGCTCCACCTCCAAAAACTGGGGGAGAATACAGGCCATCCCCCAACTCAAAAAGTGGGGGGATATATCCCCCATCTTTCCCCCCCCCCACTCTCTCTTTTTCAAGGACTTTATTCAGCACAAACGCATGATACATCACATCAAAAACACATTCAGAGGTTACAATACACCAAGTAATTATAGAACAATTATGCAGTCATTATTTACAATACTCTCAACCCCACGCGGTGACCAGCGTGAGAATTGGGTGAAACGCGTGAGTCTCACGCTCAATGCGTGAGAGTTGGCAGCCCTGTTTAAATGCCTTGTTCAACTACTTCCTCTGGCAGCTCGTTCCATGCACCCACCACCCACCGTGTGATCAAATGTAATGGAACTGCTGCCAGACACTGTAGATTCATTTATCATGCGTACTTAACCAATTCTCTTTTCAAAGTTTGAATGGACCACCGTTTATTACCGGGACTGCGTTTCATATTCGGATCACTCTTTGTCTAGTGTGATTAAGAAAGAACTGCAGATGCTGGAGAAATCGAAGGTAGACAAAAATGCTGGAGAAACTCCAGTTGCGGGTGAAGCAGCATCTTTGGAGCGAAGGAATAGGTGACGTTTCGGGTCGAGACCCTTCTTCAGACTGATCAGTCTGAAGAAGGGTCTCGACCCGAAACGTCACCTATTCCTTCGCTCCAAAGATGCTGCTACACTCTTTGTATAATCACCTCTCCCTGTGTGCAGTAATGACTATGTGAATTATATCGGCCCTCAGCATATAACTACTCTTTGTTTAATGCATTTGGCTGCTTTCACGTCTGATATTTAAAAGCTCTGAACTATATGTATCAATAGACAATAGGTGTAGGAGTAGGCCATTCGGCCCTTCGAGCCAGCACCGCCATTCAATGTGATCATGGCTGATCATCCCCAATCAGTACCCCGTTCCTGCCTTCTCCCCATATCCCCTGACTCCGTTATTTTTAAGAGCCCATATCTAGCTCTCTCTTGAAAGCATCCAGAGAACCTGCCTCCACCGCCCTCTGAGGCAGAGAATTCCACCGACTCACCACTCTCTGTGAGAAAAAGTGTTTCCTTGTCTCCGTTCTAAATGGCTTACCCCTTATTCTTAAACTGTGGCCCCTGGTTCTGGACTCCCCCAACATCGGGAACACGTTTCCTGCCTCTAGCGTGTCCAAGCCCTTAACAATCTTATATGTTTCAATGAGATTCCCTCTCATCCTTCTAAACTCTAGAGTGTACAAGCCCAGACCGTACATTCTCTCAGCATATGACAGTCCCGCCATCCCGGAAATTACCCTTGTAAACCTACGCTGCACTCCCTCAATAACAAGAATGTCCTTCCTCAAATTAGGGGACCAATACTGCACACAATACTCCAGGTGTGGTCTCACTAGGGCTCTGTACAACTGCAGAAGGACCCCTTTGCTCCTATATTCGATTCAATGTATCATTGTCAGCGTGCTAATAAAAATATTAGATTGTCTCTTCTGAGTCTCGCGGTCCACTTTGATGTTGAAAGTGAGCTGTATAAATGCCAAGAAGCAACAGGCAGTATCAAATATTAATATAATTTGGAATAATTAAAGAATAACTGAGGCGGAAATTAACTAGTTTGGGGAAAGGCAGGTGAAGAGAAAAACAACTCACTCGACGAACTTCATCAAGAGAGGGTAGACAGATAGAGTAGACAGTCAGAGCATTTTGCCCAGGGTGGTGATGTCAAAGAATAGAGGGCGCAGCTTTAAGGTGAGAGGGGAAAGTTTAAAGGAGATGTGCGGGGCAAGTATTTTCCACAGAGGGTGCCTGGAACGTGCTGCCAGGGGCGGCGGTGGAGGCAACACGATGGTGGGGTTCGGTCCCCTAATTTGAAGAAGGACATTCTTTGCTGTTGAGGGAGTGCAGCGTAGGTTTACAAGGTTAATTCCCGGGATGCCGGGACTGTCATATGCTGAGAGAATGTTGCAGCTGGGCTTGTATACTCTGGAGATTAGAAGGATGAGAGGGAATCTTATTGAAACATATAAGATTATTAAGGGTTTGGACAAGCTAGAGGCAGGAAACATGTTCCCGATGTTGGGGGAGTCCAGAACCAGGGACCACAGTTTAAGGATAAGGGGTAAGCCAATTAGAACAGAGATGAGGAAACACTATTTCGCATGAGAGTTGTGAGTCTGTGGAATTCTCTGCCTCAGAGGGCGGTGGAGGCCGGTTCTTTGGATACTTTCAAGAGAGAGCTAGATAGGGCTCTTAAAGATAGCGGAGTCAGGGGATATGGGGAGAAGGCAGGAACGGGGAACTGATTGGGGATGATCAGCCATGATCACATTGAATGGCGGTGCTGGCTCGAAGGGGCGAATGGCCTACTCCTGCACCTATTGTCTATTGTCTATTGTTTAGATAGGCACATGGATATGCAGAGGATGGGGGGCTGTGGGTCACGTGTTGGCAAAGATCAGTTTACCCGGGCATTCTGTTCAGCACAGACATTGTGTTCCTCTGCTGTACTTTCCTAGATGGCCACAAAAAGCTGGAGTAACTCAGCGGGACAGGCGGCATCTCTGGAAGGAAGGAATGGGTGACGTTTCGGATCGAGACCCTTTCGTTCTGAAGAAGGGTCTCGTCCCGAAACGTCACCCATCCCTGCTCTCCAGAGATGCTGCCTGTCCCGCTGAGTTACTCCAGCATTTTGTGTCTACCTTCGGTTTAAAACCAGCATCTGCAGTTCCTTCCTACACTGTGCCTCCCTGGGAACCAAAGGAGTGCGTTTAGTTTTCTATCATCGTTTAGCGATTGCGGCATTCTTACACTCAGCTCACACACAGGCACGCACATGAATCTTCATTAAGAAGCATTGATGTCGTTGAACAGGAGGACACGGTGTCCACTATGTTTGTTTCAGCAATTTGAAAGACCTGGATAATCAATCTTAGTCTACAATTATCCCTTGCAGACTTCAGCTTTTCTTTTTCCAACTAATAATCCAATTTACTTTTTCATTTTGTGATTGAATCCACAAGCACTGGACACAAATGGTGCCTAACCTCTTGAAGAGGAATTTCTTTAGTCAGAGGGTGGTGAATCTGTGGACTTCTTTGCCACAGAAGGCTGTGGAGGCCAAATGTGTAGGAAAGAACTGCAGATACTGGTTTAAATCGAAGATAGACACAAAAAGCTGGAGTAGCTCAGTGGGACAGGCAGCATCTCCAGTTTAAATTCCATTTGGAATATTTTGGAGGACCAAGAAACCAAGAACCAAGCATCTCTGGAGAGAAGGAATGGGTGACGTCTAGGGTCAAGACCCTTTGTCATTGTCAAACAAGGCTGTGGAGGCCAAGTCAATGGATATTTTTAAGGCAGAGATAGATAGATTCTTCGGAGAGAGGGGCAGAGGGGGATGCTGCTGCACCCGCTGAGTTTCTCCAGCTTTTTTGTGTACCTTAGATAGATTCTTGATTAGTATGGGTGTCAGGGGTTATGGGGAGAATGGAGTTAGGAGGGAGGGATAGATCAGCCATGATTAAATGGCGGAGTAGACTTGATGGGCTGAATGGCCTAATTCTGCTATCAACCTAATCACGTATCAACATGAACAAACCTGGTGAATAGTATACTGTCTCGGTGTACTGTTCCTATAATAATAATAATAATGGATGGGATTTATATAGCGCCTTTCTAATACTCAAGGCGCTTTACATCGCATTATTCATTCACTCCTCAGTCACACTCGGTGGTGGTAAGCTACTTCTGTAGCCACAGCTGCCCTGGGGCAGACTGACGGAAGCGTGGCTGCCAATCTGCGCCTACGGCCCCTCCGACCACCACCAATCACTCACACTCATTAACACACATTCACACACAGGCAAAGGTGGGTGAAGTGTCTTGCCCAAGGACACAACGACAGTATGCACTCCAAGCGGGATTCGAACCGGCTACCTTCCGGTTGCCAGCCGAACACTTAGCCCATTGTGCCATCTGTCGTCCCAAACACTCGTACTGAATCTAAGATGTGCTTATTACTAAACTGTATGTTTAGTTTAGCTTAGAGATACAGCGTGTAAACAGGCCCCCCACCCCCCCCCCCCCCCCCCACCGAGTCCGCGCCGGCCAGCGATCCCCATACACTAGCATTATCCTACACACACCAGGGTCAATTTACAATTTTTACAGAAGCCAATTAACCTACAAACATAAGAATAATAATATCTTTTATTGTCATTGTACATAAGTGCAACGAGATTTGGTTTGCAGCTTCCATCCGATGTCGTAACTTAAATAACTAATAACATTTAGATTTAGATACCCGTACGTCTTTAGAGAACCTGCATGTCTTTGGAGTGTGAGAGGAAACCGGAGCCCCCGGAGAAAACGCACGTGGTCACGGGAAGAACGTGCAAACTCCGTACAGACAGCACCCGTGGTCAGGATTGAACCCTGGTCCCTGGCGCTGTGAGGCAGCAACTCTACCGCTGCGCCACCGTGCCGACCTGTTGATGTCTGAGCGTTTTGCAGTTGTTGACTTAAGGTCTGTTTGGGGTCAAGAAAGCTTCCCTGTTCCAAGTCTCCCTTCCTTTGATACTTGTTGGAGTATTGAGGAAGATGAGTGCCCACTCCCATATCTAGCCCAGAACTCTTACGGTAGCCCCCGTAGTCAGGATTGAACCCTGGTCCCTGGCGCTGTGAGGCAGCAACTCTACCGCTGCGCCACCATGCCACTAAGTATCATTGAAGTACCATTGAGATCCCAGCAAACCCATTGCATGAAACTAACGCCTCCTCAAGACCCCTCCTGTCAGTAAAGGCCTCTCCGCGGCGACACTATCTTAACACGCATGAACAAACAACTCTCAGTTAGCAAACCTTAGTCAAGGTTCAAAACCACTCGAATAAATTAGCAATTAAAACAAAAATGGGTGTTATCTGCGAAGAGCCGTCTCGTTCACACTGCAGTCATTTCACTTCTGATTTATTAGTCATTTAAACACACTAATTACTCCCCTGTCAGTATGCCAGAATATAATCATCCGTGGAGCAGCCAGGGTGAAACTATCCATGTCACCATCTCACTGGCGTCCCACAGAATGCTAATCACGCATTTGCCTTGAAGGGAAACTTTCACAGCTGAGCGGAAAATGTTGCTACTTTTTTAGCGGCCAGAACAGAATCAATGCAGACGGATATCTTGATCATTTGAAATCATAGCTCAATGAAAACGGGATTAAAAACATAACCAATTATTTATTGTTTAAGAAGGAACTGCAGATGCTGGAAAAATCGAAGGTAGATAAAAATGCTGGAGGAACTCAGCGGGTGAGGCAGCATCTATGGAGCGAAGGAATAGGTGACGTTTCGGGTCGGGACCCTTCAAGGAAACCAGAGCACCATAGAAACATAGAAAATAGGTGCAGGGGGAGGCCATTCGGCCCTTCGAGCCAGCACCGCCATTCATTGTGATCATGGCTGATCGTCCCCAATCAATAACCCGTGCCTGCCTTCTCCCCATATCCCTTGACTCCACTAGCCCCTAGAGCTCTATCTAACTCTCTCTTAAATCCATCCAGTGACTTGGCCTCCACTGCCCTCTGTGGCAGGGAATTCCACAAAATCACAACTCTCTGGGTGAAAAGGTTTTTTCTCACCTCAGTCTTAAATGGCCTCCCCTTTATTCTAAGACTGTGGCCCCTGGTTCTGGACTCGCCCAACATTGGGAACATTTTTCCTGCATCTCGCTTGTCCAGTCCTTTTATAATTTTATATGTTTCTATAAGATCCCCCCCCTCATCCTTCTAAACTCCAGTGAATACAAGCCTAGTCTTTTCAATCTTTCCTCGTATGACAGTCCCGCCATCCCAGGGATCAATCTCGTGAACCTACGCTGCACTGCCTCAATCACAAGGATGTCCTTCCTCAAATTAGGAGACCAAAACTGTACACAATACTCCAGATGTGGTCTCACCAGAGCCCTATACAACTGCAGAAGAAACACTAGGACCAGGCCCTTTAATCAATCTTGGGTTTTATGAACAATAACTTTCAAGTCCTGAACTGGGATGTACGCGACACTAATTATCTTAAGCAAGTGGACCTTAAACACCAATTTACTTCATTATTGGGAGGTGATTCAATTAGCACCAGTGCATGGTCTATCCATCAATACTCTGCCAGAAACATTTGTCTCACTTTAGACCAGGCTTTGGGCTGAGCTGGCAAACTAGCGTTAACACAATTAAAGTCACAGTGGCACTCTGCCAGAGAGCACCAGTGCAATGGTTGCACACGTTCACTTAACCTGCATGCACAGTAACGCAGACATTATTTAGTTTAGTCTAGTATTAGAGATACAGCGCAGGAACAGGCCCTTCAGCCCACCGAGTCCGCACCGACCAGCGATCCCCGCGCATTCACACTATCCTACGCAGCTCGGGACAATTTACATTTATATCAAGCATTTTAACCTACAAAACTTCTCATACCTCGAGTCTCCCTCTCCACTGACTCTCAGCCTGAGGAAGGGTCTTGACCCGATACATCACCCATTCCTTCTCTCCAGCGATGCTGCCTGTCCCGCTGAGTTACTCCAGCATTTTGTGTCTATCTTAATTCTCCATAGATCATCTGACTGGTCAGTGGCAAGTTCCGGTTCTTTGTTTGTGGTTCTGATTTGTATCCAATCTCTGGATGTCCCTGTCCTGCCCGTCTTGGTCATGGTGAAGATGGCATCGGCATGCTTTAGTTTACATTTTTAGTTTTAGTTTAGATTAGAGATACAGCGTGGAAACAGGCCCTTCGGCCCACCGGGTCCACACTGACCAGCGATCCCCGCACATTAACACTATCCCACACTCACTAGTGACAATTTACACATACACCAAGTCAATTAGCCTACAAACCTGTACGTCTTTGCAGTGTGGGAGGAAACCGAAGATCTCGGAGAAAATCCCCGCAGGTCATGGGGAGAACGTACAAACTCTGTACAGACAGCACCCGTAGTCGGGATCGAAAGGCAGCAACTCTACCGCTGAGCCGCCCTTATTGTTTATTATTGTTGGACACTGCACTCTGACCGTAAAGAATTTGGACTTTAAAGCTACAGCACAGAAACAGGCCCATTGATCTACTGAGTCCATGCCAACCAGCGATCACCCCGGACACTAGCACTAACCTACACACTATGGAAAATTTACACATTTTTACCGAAGCCAATTAACCTACAAAGCCTGTCCATCTATTGGAGTGAGGGAGGAAACCGGAGCACCCAGAGAAAACCCACGCGGTCACGGGGAGAATGTCCAAACTCCGTCAGTGTGTTCTTCCCAAGACAAAATCCCCAGCATTGAGGTCCTAGTTCCAGTGAGTCAGCGACGCTGGGCTTGGATACTCAACGCCAGACTCTTGAAACAGACACCGACATTCACCGGGACTCCAGTGGGAGTTCTGTAAGGAGTCTGAAGACGGGAGACGTCACCTGTCTGTTCTCTCCGCAGATACTGCCTGGTTCATTGTGTTTCTCCAGCTCTTTGGTTTTTGCTCAAGATTCCAACACCTGCAGTTTCTTGCATCTGGATTGATTGCACACTCCATCAAAGTCACAATTTATTTCCCAGGGTGGAAATACCACATACTATCGGGCGTAGGTTGAAGCTGACAGGGGCAATGTTTAAAAGAGCAGGTTTTTTTTACACAGAGGGTGGTGGGTGCCTGGAACCCGTTGCCAGGGGTGGTGGTGGTGGAGGCAGATACGATATTGGCGTTTAAGAGACTTTTGGAAAGGCATGTGGATGTGTAATGAATGGAAGATAATGTGCAGGTAAGAATTGGTCATGGCATCATGTTCGACACAGACTTTGTGGGCCAAAGGGCCTGTTTTTGCTCTGTACTTTTCAATGGTCTATGTTCTAAATTAAATCTTCGGCAGTTGCTTTAGTGCAATTTAAGAGATAAATGAACGTCATTACGTGGAAATTATGTACGATATGTTTTACAACCGTTCTACATTCATATAAATGTTTCCACATCACCAACTGTGTGGATGCTTTACATTGAGTTCATTGTCTGAAAATGGCTTTGGGCATCTTAAAATATTCTATGGAAATTTCCTTCAAAATGGAGACAATTTATATTATAATCTGAATTGCAAAATTGAGACTTCAGCTGAGGGTTACATAGAAACATAGTAAATAGGTGCAGGAGGAGGCCATTCGGCCCCTTCGAGCCAGCACCGCCATTCAATGTGATCATGGCTGATCGTCCCCGATCAATAACCCATGCCTGCCTTCTCCCCATATCCCTTGACTCCACTAGCCCCTGGAGCTCTATCTAACTCTCTCTTAAATCCATCCAGTGATTTGGCCTCCACTGCCCTCTGTGGCAGGGAATTCCATAAATTCTGAAGAAGGGTTTCGGCCCGAAACGTTGCCTATTTCCTTCGCTCCATAGATGCTGCTGAACCCGCTGAGTTTCTCCAGCTTTTTTGTGTACCTTCCATAAATTCACAACTCTCTGGGTGAAAACGTTTTTTCTCACCTGATGACCCCCCCTTAAATGACCCCCCCTTTATTCTAAGACTGTGGCCCCTGGTTCTGGACTCGCCCAACATTGGGAACATTTTTCCTGCATCTAGCTTGCCCAGTCCTTTTATAATTTTATATGTTTCTAACCAACTGTTACCAATATGTTGCCAACTTTCTCCCTCCCAAATAAGGGACAAAAGGTCAAAATACGGGACGAATTCCCGACGGCAATTCGTTGACCGACTCGGCCATGGCTGGGTGAATTATGAGTTGGCCCGGGTGCTGGACTGCACACAAAGCCCAGCCGGCGGGCCAGCTGAGGAGTTTTGGCCATTGTGAGCAAAGTCCGGCGCCCCGTCCAACTCATGAACCGATGATCGGCCAAAAGAAGGAGGGGTGGTGGTGATGTCGGCGGTAAGCGAAGGTCTGAAGGTTCGGACAGCTGGCCGGACTGCCGACCGACGGTCCCACGGGCGAGATGCTGCTGCTGCACTCCATGGGCTGCACTACGTCGGGACGGGTGAGGCGGGGCTGGATGCGACGCTCCAACCCGACAGTCCCCTCGACCCGAGTAGTAGCGGTCAAATACGGGATAAGGACGGTCCCATTTGGGACAAACCAATTTAGCCCAATATACGGGATGTCCCGGCTAATACGGGACAGTTGGCAACACTAATGCAGCTACATTGTTCTCAGGAAGCTTGCAAGGCAGCTTGTGATTAGATGTGACATTTCCCCAGTTGACATTCCAATTACAGATATTAATACCGAGACAAACGCTCACAAAGATAAGACACTTGGACGGACAATCCAAGGATTAGATGGATGTTGTTGATTTAAAGATTTGGCCACTGCCTGCGATTTCAACACTTCTTTAAAGAAAGCCTGACACAAAAAGCTGGAGTAACTCAGCGGGAGAGGCAGCATCTCTGGAGAGAAGGAATGGGCGACGTTTCGGGTCGATACCCTTCATCGGACTGATGTCAGGAGAGTGGGCGGGACAGAGATAGAATGTAGCCGGAGACAGTAAGACTGGTGGGAGAACTGGGAAAGGGGAAGGGTTGGAGAGAGAGGGGGAAAGCAATGTGAATCTGTGGAACTCTCTGTCACAGAAGGCAATGGAGGCCAATTCATTGGATGTTTTCAAAAAAGAGTTAAGGGGCTGTCCCACTTGGGCGACCTAATTGGCGAGTTTAGAAGAGTTTGATAAAATGACATGTTGAAGGCCTCCTTCGACTATGTTGAAGACCAGCTATGACTAACTTCGGGGAAATTGGACACCGAATAGTGGGGAGTGGAGACGGCCTCCTTCGATCTCCTTGTTCATTATGTGATGCAGTGCCATGTACAGAACAAGAAGTACATTTCAGCCGTGAAAGAGCAATTTTTATTCTGTCTCATTTTTATGAGCACTATTGGGTTGAAGCCTCATGTAAAATGGAAGGAGGACCTTAAACTTGGACCTTTCCTCATGAAGGCTACGTGGGTTGAGTCAAGGATCAAGAGTATTTAGTTGTCACGTGTACTGGATTGCAACCTTGTCGTGGTCGGGGAGCGTGTGTGTCTCAGTGACCCCTAGAGCTGTGCCAGCGGGAGATTCGTCTCCTGTTAGGGTCTCCCATGCTGGACAGGTGGAAACAGCAACTAAAGGAATCGACACTGCTGGGCGCGATGGACTTCCAGGGCTACCGACAGATGCTAGGATGAATGTCAATGGTGAACCAGACACCATCCCAAGAATAGCCCGGAAGGGACTGACCTGGGGTTGTGTCCAGAAGCCAGCCCAGAACAGACAGGAGTGGAGGACCTTTGTTGCTGCCTACATTCCAGGCGGCTGAATAGGCAGTCAGTAAGTAAGTGTACTGGCAACAGTTGTACTTGCCACAGCTTCACAGACTCGTGAACACAATAATACCACAAATAAACATATAATAAATTAATAATCAGTAATACTAGATCACCAGACTAAATAGCACAAAACCAAAGTATGCAGTGCACCAAAACAATGTCCATGGAAGGTCACAGTCGATGAGGATAGATTGAGGTTAGCGTTGTGTTGTGTTCAAGAATCAGATGGTTGTTTGGAAGAATCTGGATGTCACGGTTCTCAGCCTCCTTTACCTTCTTCCCAATGTCAGACGGTGAGATAGAACGAGCTGTCGGAGGTGGTCGTTGAGGCAGAGACTATGTTTAGGAAGCAATTGGACAGGTCTTCTTCTTATTCAGTCCACACACAAGATTACAAGTTGTTCAGACAGAGCTGAAACACACATCTCGGCATCTGCACACAATGGTGTCTGTCCTGTCGCTTCTTGTGTGCGGTGGTGGAAAGGTTGGTGTAAACAGGGCCCTGACGTGAACGCCCTTTCCTTGACCCCATTGGACAGGTGCATGGATAGGGCAGGTTTCGGGGGGATATGGGCCAAACGCAGGCAAGTGGGACCAGTGCAGGTGGGACATAAAGGCCGGTGTGGGCCGAAGTTGGTCCGAAGGGCCTGTTTCCACATTGGATGACTCTGTGACTTTATGAAGAGAGCGTGCCCAGAGCAGGTGTGGGTCTGATGATGCTGGCTGCCTTCTGGAGGCAATGTGCAGACAACGTTTCAGATCAAGACCCTTCTTCAGGCCAAGCGACTGACTTTAGTCAACCCTATAGATGCTGTTCAGGCTAGAGCTAAGAATCTATGAAGATAAATTAAGAGACACAGGATACTGAAGAACCAGAAGTTATTTTCTTGCACTTGTTTTGGAAATGCAAGAGAAAAAAATTGAGTGTGGCACTTAAAAATTAAATTGAGAAATGTGATCGACTCGAGGAATGTACGTCCAGTTCTACAATATTTACGGCTGATCATATTCTTTATGGATTATTTGCCGATCCCACGCTGTATTTCTTGGAGCAGGTTGGAGGGGACATGGGACATGGATTTAAAAGATAAGCCAGGCGAGTATTGTTCCACCACTTGGGTAAAACCGGAAAATATTAAAACTGTCAATTTGTTCCCAAGTAAATTTCACAGCTCAGAATTTAACTCCTTTTGTGACTTAAAGCAGACAACTATTGATATAATTTTAATCAAAGTCTGATTTGTAAAAGGGTGCAAACATTCTGGGACAAATGAACCATTTCTGTACCTGGGCTATACAGCGCGGTTAATATCACAGCTTTAACCATCCTCAGCCCGCAAGGAAGCCCAACTTAAGTGGATAACTATTGGTTTAAATACACAGAATAACCTGTGTATGAAGGAACTGCAGATGCTGGTTTAAATCAAAGATAGACAAAAAATGCTGGAGCAACTCAGCGGGACAGGCAGCATCACTGGAGAGAAGGAATGGGCGACGTTTCGGGGCGAGTGCCTTCTTCAAACTGATGTCAGGGGAGCGGGAGGTACATAGATAAGGAAGTGTATAGATAAGGAGGTGTAAGGTGTGAAAACATGACAAAGGGAATGAGGATCAAGGAACATGTAGAATGGATCATTGTTAATTGGGAAAAGGTAACAAAAGAACAAACAGAGATAAAATGCAGTCGGAGACAGTAAAACTGGTCGGAGAAGGGGGAGAGGATGGAGAGAGAGGGAAAGCAAGGGTTACCTGAAGCTAGAGAAGGCAATTTTCATACCGCTGTGGTCTAAGCTGCCCAAGCGAAATATGAGGTGCTGTTCCTCCAACTTGCGCTGGGCCTCACTCTGACAATGGAGGAGGCCCAGGACAGAAAGGTCAGTGTGGGAATGGGAGGAGGAGTTAAAGTGTAAAAGCACGGAATAACCTGTTGTCGCGCCTCTATGCTATCTTTAGATTTTAGAGATACAGCACGGAAACAGGCCCTTCGGCCCATCGAGCCCACACCAACCAGCCATCACCCCGTACACCAGGACTATGCTGCACATTAGGGACAATTCACATTTTTATTACCGGAGCCAATTAACCTACAAACCCGCACGTCTACGGAGTGTGGGAGGAAACCAGAGCACCAGGAGACAACCCACGCAGGTCACAGGGAGAGTGTATAAACTCCACACAGAGAGCACCCGTAGTCTCTAGTGTTGTAAGGCAGCAACCCTAACACAATGCCACCCCCAATAACCTTATTAGGTCCCCATAACCTGATATTATTCAATGCGTGTGTTACATATTTTTTCTTCTTTTGTGAATTATGGCGTTTAACATAAGCATGAGACCTGGAGAAGAAGGCAGTGTATGCCACGTGTACTTTTACAGAAATGGATATAAGGAACTGCAAGCGCTGGTTTACAACAACAAAAAAGACACAAAGTACTGGATTAACTCAGCGAGTCGGGCAGCACCACTGAAGAACATGGATCCCAACCCAAAACGTCAACTATCAATGTTCTCCAGATCTGCACTTACGAGCCGTACGGTGGCGCAGCGGTAGAGTTGCTGCCTTACAGCGCTTGCAGCGCCGGAGAGCCGGGTTCGATCCCGGCTACGGGTGCTGTCTGTACGGAGTTTGTACGTTCTGCCCGTGACCTGCGTGGGTTTTCTCCAAGATCTTCGGTTTCCTCCCACACTCCAAAGGCGTACAGGTTTGTAGGTTAATTGACTTGATGTACAGTATGTGCAAATTGTCCCTAGTGTGTGTAGGATAGTGTTAGTGTGCGGGGATGGCTGGTCAGCGCGGACACGGTGGGCCGAAGGGCCTCCTTCCACGCTGTATCTCTAAACAAAAACTAAACTAAGATGCTGCCTGACCCGCTGAGTTACTCCAGCACTTTGTGTCCTTTTACAGATATATAGACAATAATAGAAGCTGTTCTTTGAGTAGCACTTGAAAGAAAATTCTTAGCCTTTTAGCTCTTTCATTGCACAAGATGCAATGAGATGTTCGTCCCCATTGTGCGTGGCAGCAACATTAGTCAGTTCTGCTCTACCCACTGCAGAGAACACAGTGTGAAAATTATATAAAATAATCATAAAAGCTGTCAAGGAAGTTAATTTTAATTGTAATTATCCAATATGCATATCACTGAATGTTATGATCAGTTTAGGTTAGTGTAGTGTAGTTTAGAGATACAGCACGGAAACAGGCCCTTCGGCCCACCAAGTCCGTGCCGACCAGTGATCACCCCGTATAATAGCACCGTCCTACGCACACTAGGGACAATTTAAATCTTACCGTACCAATTAGCCTACAAAGCTGTACGTCTTTGGAGTGTGGGAGGAAACAGGAGCACCCGGAGAAAACCCACGCGGGTCACGGGGAGAACGTACAAACTCAGTACAGACAGCACCCGTAGTCAGGATCGAACCCAGGTGTTTGGTGCTGTAAGGCAGCAACTCCACTGCTGTGCCACCGTGAACCTAAACCTAAGCTAAGGTAGACATAAAACGCTGGAGTAACTCAGCGGGACAGGCAGCGTCTCTGGAGAGAAGGAATCGAGGCCCTTCTTCAGACTGCTTCAGACTTCAGAACTTCTTCAGATGGGTCTCGACCCTTCAGCATCCAGACCAGGGGTGGGGAACCTTTTCATGTTGGAATGCCGCAGTAAGTTAGCTGTAATCTAATAAGGCCTCATCCAAGAAACTTCAATTAGATATACTTCAAAATGTACATTATTTTGTAAAAATATAACCACTATGTACTAACTTCAAGAAAATGAAAAAAAATTGTTAATACTAAAATTAACTAACCTTTTAATGACTTTGTTGTGACTGCTTTTTGTGGGAAAGCATTTGAATATTTGGTTGCAACATGGAGGTACGCAGTTTCAGCTGATCTTCTAGATGGGGATCCGCATTTTTGTGACCTTAAGGGCGTCCTGATTTGGGTTAGGTAGGAGAATGTAGATTGGCAGCAATAAGTGGCTGAAAAGCAAGAAAGCATTTTTCGTGCATGTGGCCAAAGCCGTGAGTATTCTATTGCATTTTTCCACATTTCAATCGGATCTTTCTCAGAGTGAAATAAGGACTTTAAAACGTCATCTTCTGAGAGCTCAATCAAATCCTTCTGTAGTTCTATAGGAGCCTTGGAGACAACAACTAGGGGAGGTTGAAATGCTAATTTGAGTTTGATTATTTAGTTGAATCTTCTTTTACTCTTTGGTATTTTAAATACGTTCATTTTAAGATTAAAGTAAAAATAATAAAAGACGAACAAAAACATATCAATAAAAATAAAAGGATTTGTTCTACAAATTTTGGATTCATTTAAAAGGCCGCACTTCATGGCCTCGAAGGCCGCATGCGTCCTAAAAATGCTCCTGTCCCACTTAGGAAACCTGAACGGAAACCTCTGGAGACTTTGCGCCCCACCCAAGGTTTCCGTGCGGTTCCCGGAGGTTGCAGGTGGTTGCCGGAGGTTGCAGGTAGTGGAAGCAGGTAGGGAGACTGACAAAAACCTCCGGGAACCGCTCGGAAACCTTGGGTGGGGCACAAAGTCTCCAGAGGTTTCCGTTCAGGTTTCCTAAGTGGGACAGGGGCATAAGGCTGCAGGGTCCCCACCCCTGATCCAGAACATTGAGTTACTCCAGCATTTTGTGCCTACCTTCGATTTAAGCCAGCGTCTGCAGTTCATGCTAAACCTGACCTATATAGGTATACTAATCTAAAAAAATAATTCCAATATGGAGTTTAGTCACATAAGCTCTGTGGCTTCAGACTTCTTGCAGAGCAACGGGAGCAATGATGTGATTAGCATTATTTGTGTGGGTGACAGCTACTGCTCCACACCCATTTCAAAATGCCACACTCTAGTCATAGTGACACGACACACATAGATGATAAGCGAGTACATATCTCAAACAGCCCGCGACACACTGCACGACCTTTACTCAAAAATGTCAAAATAATTACTATACCTACTTTGGCTACAAAATGCTAAAGAATTCATGTCCATTCACCTCCGAGTTTGAAAGATTGACATCATAATCTCAAAAGGAATTAGTTATATTGCACATCAAAGGATTCTTTCTCATTTGAGGTTGGCAGCATAAAATTATTGCCATAAGCATACTAAGTATATTTATCAAATCAAAAACAATTTGGAGATAAACATATTGGTGCGTCATTTAGAGCAGTTCTGCTCCTCAACATTAATTAGGTGACAGGAAGCAAGTGTTTAAAATCTTCACCTTGTATCTGCTAAATGATATTCATAGGGCCTTTCTTGCTCAATAAAACCCCAAAGCTTTTAATCCTGTTGTAAGCGACCACTGTATTTTTTGTGATGACATGAAGGCTTTGCATACATAAAATAATCACATATATTCTGAATAATAATAATAATAATAATAATAAATTTTATTTATGGGCGCCTTTCAAGAGTCTCAAGGACACCTTACAAAAATTTAGCATGTAGAGGAAAAACATGTAAGCGGAATGAAATAAATAGTAGAGACATGACTAGTACACAAATTAAAGACCAAATTCAATTCAAAACACAATATGAGGCAATTCAAGCACAGATGAAAAGGGAGGGGGACGTGGGGCTAAGGATAGGCAGAGGTGAAGAGATGGGTCTTGAGGCGGGACTGGAAGATGGTGAGGGACACGGAATTGCGGATCAGTTGGGGGAGGGAGTTCCAGAGCCTGGGAGCTGCGCTGGAGAAGGCTCTGTCCCCAAAACTGCGGAGGTTGGACTTGTGGATGGAGAGGAGACCGGCTGATGTGGATCTGAGGGACCGTGAGGGTTGGTAGGGGGAGAGGAGGTCAGTGAGATATGGGGGGCCAGATGGTGGAGGGCTTTGTAGGTGAGGACCAGGATTTTGTAGGTGATCCGGTGGGAGATGGGAAGCCAGTGAAGTTGTTTGAGGACTGGAGTGATGTGATGCCAGGATTTGGTGTGGGTGATGAGTCGGGCGGCTGCGTTCTGGACCAGTTGGAGTCGGTTGATGTCGGTGGAGCTGATGCCAAGGAGAAGTGAGTTGCAGTAGTCCAGTCGGGAGGAGATGAAGGCATGGATGAGTCTTTCAGCAGCGGGAGGTGTGAGAGAGGGTCTGATTTTGGCGATGTTGCGGAGGTGAAAGAAGGAGGTTTTAATGACATGGCGGATGTGAGGCTCAAGGGAGAGGGTGGAATCAAAGATCACGCCAAGGTTGCGGGCCTGGGGAGATGGGGAGACAGTGGTGCCGTCGATGGTGAGAATACTTTGTCAGAACAGAATCTTAACTATCCTTTGTAACTAAATCCCTTTCAAGGTTTGCAGTGGTCAATAATAACATTTCTGAAGCAACGAATTGCAGGTGCCGGTTTATTTAAAAAAAAGACACAAATCGCTGGAGTAATGGGTCAGGCAGCATCTCTGGAGAATGTGGATATGTGATGTTTCGGGCCGGGACCCTTCTTCAAACTGATTGTAGGTGAGGGGGGAGAGAAAGTTGGAAGAGATGTGAAATTATATCTTTGCACAGATTTGATGCAGAATAACTAACTTGCCTTTTTTAATTTAATGCTCTACATCGGTGAGGCATCCGCTGCTAGAGGTGTCAGCAGCTCTACATCGGTGAGACCAAGCGCAGGCTTGGCGATCGCTTCGCCCAACACCTCCGCTCAGTTCGCAATAACCAACCTGATCTCCCGGTGGCCCAGCACTTCAACTCCCCCTCCCATTCCGAATCCGACCTTTCTGTCCTGGGTCTCCTCCATGGCCAGAGTGAGTCCCACCGTAAATTGGAGGAGCAGCACCTCATATTTCACCTGGGTAGTTTACACCCCAGCGGTATGAACATTGACTTCTCCAATTTCAGGTAGTCCCTTGCTTTCTCCCTCCTTCCCCTCCCCTTCCCAGCTCTCCCACAGCCCACTGTCTCCGCCTCTTCCTTTCTTCTTCCCGCCCCCCCACCCCTTCATCAGACATCAGTCTGAAGAAGGGTCTCGACCCGAAACGTCACCTATTACTTCGCTCCATAGACGCTGCCTCACCCGCTGAGTTTCTCCAGCATTTTTGTCTACCTGCCTTTTTTTTAATTGTTACCTCATTAATAATTCTGTGAGAGATACAAAATTGATTACTGTATTGTGAGTCATGGGCATTCAGCAAGAAAACAGGCCCTTCAGCCCAACTTATCCATGGCAACCAAATGCCCCACCTATGCTAGTCCCATCTGCCCATGTTTGGTCCATATCCCTCTAAACCGTGCCATGTATCAGTCCAAGTGTCTTTTTTTAATGTTCTCATAGTGCTGAGGTTATTAATTCAGAAATATTTTTTCATGAACTATTTTTTTGTGCATTTTCAGTTTGTTCAGGCAGAGTTTCCTGGAAAAGATGAGAGAATGTTCATTAACACAAACCGCTGAGTAGAGAGGAGAACAAGACTGATTATTAAATTCACAAAATAAACTCATGAAAACTGTTCCTTACCTCAAGGCAAGTTCCAGGGACTTGTGATTAATTGTGTAGATGCTTCATGGATGATGTTAGCATCTCATCAGATTAACAAACTCATCAGGAAGGCTGGCTCCAATCCTGGGGGCGGAGTTGGAGTTGGATTCACGGGAGGTTGGTCTTGGAGGGGAGGATGCTCCTCAAACTGTGGAGCATCTTGGACAATACAGCTCACCCCCTCCGTGACACACTGGTCAACCTGAGGAGCACCTTCAGCCAACAGACTGGTTCCACCAAGATGCAGCACAGAACGCCACAGGAGATCCTTCTTCCCTCTGGCTATCAAACTGTACAACTCCTCCCCCTTCTGTCGTGGGGTAGACCGATCATCCAGAATCAGTACCCCGTTCCTGCTTTCTCCCCATATCCCTTGATTCCATTCGCCCTAAGAGCTATATCTAACTCACTATTGAATATAACCACCACCCTCTGTGTGAAAATGTTGCCGCTCAGATTCCTATTAAATCTTTCCCCTCTCAACTTAAACCTATGTTATCTGATTCTTGATCTCCCTACTCTGGGCAAAAGACAGTGCATTCACCCTATCCATTCCGCTCATGACTTTATACACCTCTATAAGATCACCCCACATCCTCCGGCACTGCAGTTGTTTAAAGTGCTTTATAAATAAAGTTATTATTAAAGTTATTATTATACTCCAAGTAATAAAGTCCTAGCCTGCCCAACCTCTTCCTATAGCTCAGGCCCTCAATAGACAATAGACATTAGGTGCGGGGTTAGGCCATTCGGCCCATCGAGCCAGCACCGCCATTCAATGTGATCATGGCTGATCATCCCTAATCAGTACCCCGTTCCTCCCTTCTCCCCATATCCCCTGACTCCGCTATTTTTAAGAGCCCTATCTAGCTCTCTCTTGAAAGCATCCAGAGAACCGGCCTCCACCGCCCTCTGAGGCAGAGAATTCCACAGACTCACTACTCTCTGTGAGAAGAAGTGTTTCCTCGTCTCCGTTCTAAATGGCTTGCTCCTTATTCTTAAACTGTGGCCCCTGGTTCTGGACTCCCCCAACATTCTGGACTCCCCCAACAACTCCCCTCAAGTCCTGGCAACATCAACGCCCTCCTTCATTTACACCAAAGATAGACACAAAATGCTGGAGTAACGTCATTCCTTCTATCCAGAGATGCCGTCTGTTCTGCTGAGTTACTCCAGCATTTTGTGTCCAGCTTCAGATTTGCAGGTTAATTGGCTTGGTATAGATGTAAATTGTCCTTTGTGTGTGTAGGATAGTGTTAATGTGCGGGGATCGCTGGTCGGTGTGGACTCGATGGGCCGAAGGGCCTGTTTCCGCGCTGTATCTCTAAAAAAAAATTATCCTCATCTGCAGTTCCTCTGGTGTCAGAGTACTGCGACGTTGAAGAAGAGGGGATCTTATTGAAACATATAAGATTGTTAAGGGTTTGGACACGCTAGAGGCAGGAAACATGTTCCCGATGTTGGGGGAGTCCAGAACCAGGGGCCACAGTTTAAGAATAAGGAGTAAGTCATTTAGAACGGAGACGAGGAAACACTTTTTTTCACAGAGAGTGGTGAGTCTGTGGAATTCTCTGCCTCAGAGGGCGGTGGAGGCAGGTTCTCTTGATGCTTTCAAGAAAGAGCTAGACAGGGCTCTTAAAAATAGCGGAGTCATGGGATGTGGGGTGAAGGCAGGAACGGGGTACTGATTAGGGATGATCAGCCATGATCACATTGAATGGCGGTGCTGGCTCGAAGGGCCAAATGGCCTACTCCTGCACCTATTGTCTATTGTCTATTGTCTAAGTTCTATCCCCGATGAGAGTTAGTGAGAAACTTACCGACGTGATTCTGCTGAAACGTGGAAGTGATGGGTTAATTTCACATGACATTTCCACATGCTCAACCCGCAATTGAGATTCCTGCCAGCAGCAGATACCCACGGAAGATTAACCACGATATACTTGATGCAGGATCTGACATTGTTATATATTTCTTGTGAGCCGCAACTGACTGCAATTCCATAAATCAAAAATTCTCATCATGCCGCCAGCACTTTAACCTGGAGTCGATTATGGTACATTTATTTTTTAATGTCAACACCTCATCATTAAACCTTGCTCCCAGCACATTGAAATAATGACATGCTTTCTATTGAAATTAAAACTTCCTCCTATGAATTTATAATTAAGGATCTGCTGTACCAACGTTAATAGAATACTAGACTAAGTGGGACCCGTTGGGTCCCTGTCACACGGGAGGCCTGGTCCCCCAACGCAACCCATTCCCCAATACAATATTCCACCACTCACCAGATCCCCCAACGCAATGGCGGGAGCGTTCAGTAGCCGGGGGACGGGGACGGATTAAGGCGAGGGAGCGTCCTACAGCCAGGGGAGGGGGAGGGGGAGGGAGGGGGGGGGGGGGGGGGGAGTGAGAGCATCTGCTGTACCAACTTTAATAGAATAGGTTTAAAAAAAACTACAATACATCTAGAGTCAATGCTGGACAAAATGTGAACTGCAGATGCTGGTTTACACCGAAGGTAGACACAAAAAGCTGGAGTAACTCAGCGGGACAGGCAGCATCTCTGGAGAGAAGGGAATGGGTGACGTTTCAGGTCGGGACCCTTCTTCAGACATCGCATCCAGATTTTTCTCCGGAGATGCTGCCCCACCTGCTGAGTTACTCCAACACTCTGTGTCTATCCACTTCAGTAGAGTTATGGGTGGTTGTTATTAAACATTGGTTAGGTGGCAGCTGGAGTGTTGTGCTCAGTTCTGGTCACTGCACTGCCAGGACAATGTCCTCATACTGGTGGGAGTGAGGAGGAGATTCACTAGAATGCCCACCTCTCTCTTGCCAAGCCTTGTCCCCCCATTCCCCCCCCCCCCCATCCCTTTTCCAGTTTCCCCCCCTAATTCAATAAGACTGAATGAGGGTCCAGATCTAAAACGTCACCCACCCATGTCCTCCAGAGATCCCGTAGTCAGGATTGAACCTGGGTTTCTGGCACTGTAGAGACACATGCGGGCTTGTAGGTTAGTTAGCTTCTGTAAATTGTCCCTAGTGTGTAGGCAGTGGATGCGAAAGTAGAATAACATGGAACATGGAACTCGTGTGAACGGATGATGAAAGGTCGGCATAGACTCTGTGGGCTGAAGGGCCTGTTTCCTTGCTATATCTTTCATGTCAATCATGCCCTCCGACATACTTCTGAGAATTGGGCTACTTACCCTGAAACACCAGAAAATACCTTGTTCCCATGCTTTATCCCTAAACTAAACTAATTTAGTCTGGAGCAAAATGTGGCCATTGCAAATCTGTTGACACAGAGTCACAGAGAATGGAAACAGGCCCTTCGGCCCAACTTGCCCATGCTGCCCAACGTGCCCCATCTACACTAGTCCCTGCGCTTGGCCCATAACCCTCTAAACCTAAACCGTCATCAGGGACATTCCTAACATTTTAGAAACAGTTGGACAGGTACATGGATGGAACAGGTTTGGAGGGATATGGGCCAAACGCGGGCAGGTGGGACTAGTGTAGCTGGGACATGTTGGCCAGTGTGGGGCAAGTTGGGTTGAAGGGCCTGTTTCCACACTGTATCACTCTATGACTCTATGACTCTATGACTCTATTCGGGGGAGTTTGGTAGCACAAGCCTTGGCAAAACCCCACCTGGAAATGTTCAGGTTATAGAGTCTTAGAGTCATAGAGTGATACAGTGTGAAAACAGGCCCTTCAGCCCAACTTGCCCACACCGGCCACCATGCCCCAGAAACGTTGGGATAGTCACAGCCTCAACTACCTCCTCTGGCAGCTTGTTCCATACACCCACCACTCTTTGTGTGAAAAAGTTACCCCTCAGATTCCTATTAAATCTTTTCCCCTTCGCCTTGTGCCTAGGTCCTCTGGTCCTCGATTCCCCTACTCTGGGCAAGAGGCTCTGTGCATCAACCCGATCTATTCCTCTCGTGACGTATGTGATTGTCACCAAGATGCCAGTGGGGGGGAGTAGACATCCCCCCCTCCCCGATGCAGGAGCTGATCGCCCCGATGTGGAGGGCCAAAACCCTGCCGGCTACGGGAGTCACGATCGTCCCGTCAACGGAGGGCTCGATGCCCCCGACCACGGGAGAGCAAAGGGAAGAGATGGAACTCTTTTTTGCCTTCCATCACAGTGAGGAATGTGGAGGGGTCACTGTGGTGGATGTTTATATTAAAATGTGTTTCGTGTGTTCTGTTGCTTTTTATTAGCATGACTGACTTGGCAAATGGAATTCCTCGTATGTTGCAAAACATAGTTGGCTAATAAAGTATGATTGTGATTGTGATTGTGATTGAGACCTTCAAACCCACGCTGCCATTTGGTCGGTTCTGCTGGACATTTCTGCTCCTTGCTCCTTTATTTTCCCGAGCGATTATCGAGCTGAATAATGGAAAAGAAGCAAACTGAGAAAGCAAGTTTTGATGTAATTTGTCTTCATGTCCCTCCGAGACATGAAACGTTAGTCAGGTCTCGAAAGTGCGTAAGGCCATGAACAGTCAGGGTCTATCGGACTGAAAACCTCCTCTCCGACTGGTGAACTAGAAACACAGCAATTGAACGAATTGTTTTTTAATTTGGTCTTTCCTTTTCCAACCGGCAATCCATCATTTCACTAACATCTCAGCAGCGATCATTTTCTCCTTATGTACAACATCCACTGACATGTCACCAGCAACCGCCTTCACTTTCATTTCAAGGCATGTGAGGAACTGCTTCACTGGCTTTCACCACAAATAAAACATGATATATTCACACCTCACATATCTATCTATACATAACTAAAACTCTAATCTTGTTACGATTTTTTGCCAGCTCACTCACCGTTCTCCTGTGCTGTGTTTCGTTCCGATAGGTTGCATGTCGTAAAAGTTAGCGAGGTTTAAAAATATTAAAAAACATGCGCGCGCGCGCACATCGTCCTCCTATCCTGCCGGTCGGCGCCACGCGTGGATTAGTCTCTTCCCTTGTCACTCCCCGGGTCGGTCCGCCCCTTCCTGCACCATTGCGTCTTTACTGGAGCTGAGGAAGGCCGGCGGAGGTTTCCAACCGGACTTTCGGAGGGACCCCAAGCAGCCCTGCCCCAAGCAGCAGCCCCGCCCCCAGTAGCAGCCCGGCCCCAAGCAGCAGCCCAGCATCAGCGACCCGACCCAGCCCGGAGTCGGAGATGTCGCCGATGTCGCCAAACGGAAAGCGGAGACTCTGACCCCGGAGAAGAAGAACGGCCAGCGACCAGCGCCCGCTGTGAGTCCGAATCGCACTGCCAATTCCAGCCACTACCCCTCTGGTCCCCCTTGCTGGCACCTCCCCCCCTCCCCCATAATGCCCCCCTCCCCCCCGATGGCTCTTCCCCCGTCTTTTCTCCGAGCCCACACACCCCTCCCTCCCACACACCCCTCCCCCCACAAGCCCCCCTGCCCACACACCCCCCTTTCACATTGCTCCTTCCCACCCTCCCACACCCCTCCTGCCCACATACACACCCCCCCCCCCACCCGACACTCCCCCTCGCCACACAGCCCCCTCCCCCACACCACTCTCTCCCCCCCTCCTCCACCTCCCCATCTACACCCACCCCTCCTCCCCTCCCACCCCACACGCCCCCCCCGGCCACACACCCCAGTTCCCTCCCCCCCTCCCCTCCTCCCCTCCCACACATGAAGAGGAGGGGGAGGGAGTGCTCGGGGATGAGGGGAAATGAGCCGCGCCTGCACAGTTAGGGGCTATGGGTGAGTGGTGGAATATTGCGTTGGGGGAACGGGCTGCATTGGGGGAACCAGGCCTTCCCGTGTAACTGTGTCTTTTTTGATCACAGCATCCTCGCTTCAAAATGAAAATAAGTGCAGCAAATGAGATTTAGAATGACTAAAATCTATTAGTTTTGGTGTGAAGCAATGTGACTGTTTCTTTCCTTGATGGGTTGGTTCCACATTAACCTGATGAAATGTTCTTCTGCACAAGTTGATAATGCTCTCAACCACTATGTGCAATGTACTCGAGTTGTACAGAATGTGCTTTTAATACCTCAAAGCTTGAAAGCACTCAGCACCAGCAGCCCCAGGATCATGTTCTTTTCCTTTGTTATCAGGCTTCTGAACGATCCTTCCATAAGCTAGGGTGCTGATCGATTCATTGGTCTTTGTCTAAGGAACCGGGGAAGTTCAAAACCAGGGGCCACGGTTTAAGAATAAGGAGTAAGCCATTTAGAACGGAGACGAGGAAACACTTTTTCTCACAGAGAGCTGTGAGTCTGTGGTATTCTCTGCCTCAGAGGGCGGTGGAGGCAGGTTCTCTGGATACTTTCAAGAGAGAGCTAGATAAGGCTCTTAAAAATAGGGGATATGGGGAGAAGGCAGGAACGGGGTACTGATTGGGGATGATCAGCCATGATCACATTGAATGGCGGTGCTGGCTCGAAGGGCCGAATGACCTCCTCCTGCACCTATTGTCTACTCTGTTCCTCAGATAATAAATAGCTGTATTTACTCCATGGCGGTACATATTAGAAGATATTTCTGATTGCTCACAAGACACTTTCACTTACTCATGCTTATTATCTCTGATAAAATCTAGTTGGCGTCCCGTGGCATTGTAAAAATGTCATCAACATTGTAATATTGATGTGACATCTGGGATCCTTATTTTGGGAAGTCTCTCCATTAAGGTATCGGCATTAGATCTCAATTGTAGCTTTTCCATGGTTCATGGCCTGTACCAAGCAGAGATGAAAATCATTAACCATCAAGCAGGAAGAACATCATTAAAAAAAATCAGTGATTCTACTAATGGAAGCATTTTGTCATGTAGTATGTTTGTGGTATGATATATTAATCACAATTTTAGAAGTTAAATAATGATGTTTTCATTTTTTTAGAGATACAGTGTGGAAACAGGCCCTTCGGCCCACCAAGTCCGTGCCGACCAGCGATCCCCAATCACTTCAGGGCCTGTCCCACTTGCCGATTTTTTTCGGCGACTGCCGGCATCATTGACTGGCGTATCAGGTCACCGGTAAATTCGCAGCGTGATGCGGCGCGATGACGTACGACGCGCGGTGTTTTTTCCAAGTGTCGCAACATTTTTTTTGTCGCCGCTGGATTTTGAAATGTGCAAAATCTTTCGGCGCCACCGATATTTCGCCGGCAGCTGCCGAAAAAAATCCCGAAGTGCGACAGGCCCTTAACACTGTCCTGCGCACAGATTTCAAATTCTCCGAAGCCAATTCACTTACAAACCTGCACGTCTTTGGAGTGTTGGAGGAAACTGGAGCACCTGGAGAAAACCCACGCAGGTCACAGGGATAACGTGCAAACTCCGTATGGACAGCACCTGTAGCCATGATGGAACCCGGGTCTCTGGCGCTGTGAGGCAGCAACTCTACCGCTGCGCCACTGTGCCGCCCCCATATATGTGGTATGACAATTTTATGAGGTAAAATGCTGTTGTTTTTACACAACACACATGGCTATCCGAGACTGTCCCACAAGATTACACCAACCTTGTATATAGATTCTAGTGTTTCACTAATTTGGTTCTTCCCAGTTAAAATGTTTGACAACCATGTTCAAGATAGTAAGATTGGATCACGTAGAACATAGAACAACACAGCACAGGAACAAAGCCCTTTGGCCCACAATGTCCGTGCCGAACATGATGCCAAGTTTGCTCCTCTCTGCTTTGTTTAAACTCAATCTGCTTTGGTAGAATGGGAACTGAAGATCGCTTCCCTTCTTACATACTGTGAACTTAGACTGCCCTCTGTTGTACACAACATGGTACTGCAGGTCTTCAGGTGCCTAAAACATAGAAACATAGACAATAGGTGCAGGAGTAGGCCCTTCGGCCCTTCGAGCCTGCACCGCCATTCAATATGATCATGGCTGATCATCCAACTCATTATCCCGTACCTGCCTTCTCTCCATACCCCCTAAAAGGTAGATGAGATTCATCAGTCATTAATGGCCATGTTCATTTTAAGGCTGACATACCCTTAACTATTGATTTAATAGTTTGATTGTTGAGGTAACATTATGAATCCCTTGAGGAGATCTCGCAGTGGAGCGGACCAAATGTGTAGGAAAGAACTGCAGAGGCTGGTTTAAATCGAAGGTAGACACAAAATGCTGGAGTAGCTCAGTGGGACAGGCAGCATCTCTGGAGAGAAGGAATGGGTGACGTTTAGGGTCAAGACCCTTCTTCATTGCCAAACAAGGCTGTGGAGGTCAAATCAATGGATATTTTTAAGGCAGGGATAGACAGATTCTTGACTAGTGCGGGTGTCAGAGGTTATGGGAAGAAGGCAGGAGAATGTGGTTAGGAGGGAGAGATAGATCAGCCATGATTGAATGGGGGAATAGACTTGATGGGCCGAATGGCCTAATTCTGCTCTTATCACTAATGAACTACAGCACAACCTTTCAGAAATCTTTTGAAATATTTTCAGTTCCGTCATAAGATCATAGGTGATAGGAGTAGAATTAGGCCATTCGGCCCATCAGGTCTACTCCACCATTCAATCATGGCTATCTCTCCCGCCTAACCCCATTCTCCTGCCTTCTCCCCATAACCTCTGACACCCATACTCATCAAGAATCTATGGAAACAAATTAATAAAAAGATTTAAAAAGAAAGAAAGAAAGAATCTATCTATCTCTACCTTAAGTATATCCACTGATGGCCTTCTGTGGCAAAGAATTCCACAGATTCACCACCCTCTGACTAAAGAAATTCCTCCTCATCTCCTTCCTAAAAGAATGTCCTTTAATTCTGAGGCTACGACCTCTAGTCCTAGAGGTTCCGCAAGATAATCGTCAGGGTTTTGTGCCCCCGGGAGCGAGCAGAGATAACGTGGGCAACGCTGCCTTCTCCACGAGTCCACCCACAGTCGAGCACTTTGCTCAACGGGAGAACAGATCAGAAATCCAAATAATCAATTAATGCATTGATGTCTTTGCAATCTTCCCCTCATTGAGATTAATCGTCCTGTTCACAACCTTGCTTGACAGCGGGATAAATCAGATAACCAGCCAGCCAGTTTATAGCTTGCTGGTTTTTCCATTTGCGTCAACATGCCGAGGAATCAGTCACACCGTGTCCTGCGGCCATCCCAGCGTAACGTGCTCCATCGTCATCGAATACAACCGCACGCAACTCACACTGTGTGTGTGTGTGTGTGCGTGTGTGTATTTGTGTGTGTGTGTGTGCGTGTATTTGTGTGTGTGTGTGTGTGTGTGTCTGTGCGTATTTTGTGTGTGTGTGTGTGTGTGTGTGTATTTGTGTGTGTGTGTGTGTGTGTGTGTGTCTGTGCGTATTTTGTGTGTGTGTGTGTGTGTGTGTGTGTGTCTGTGCATATTTGTGTGTGTGTGTATTTGTGTGTGTGTGTATTTGTGTGTGTGTGTGTCTGACTGTGTGTGTGTGTGTGTGCATTTGTGTGTATGTGTGTGTGACTGTGTGTGTGTGTGTGTGTGTGTGTGTGTGTGTGTGTGTGTGTGTGTGTGTGTGTGTGTGTGTGTGTGTGTGTGTGTGTGCGTGTGTGACTGTGTGTGTGTGTTTGTTCATAAGTGATAGGATCAGAATTAGGCCATTCGGCCCATCATCTACTCCGCCATTCAATCATGGCTGATCTATCTCTCCCTTCTAACCCCATTCTCCTACCTTCTCCCCATAACCCTTACTAATCAAGAATCTATCTATCTCTACCTTAAAAATATCCATTGACTTGGGCACCACAGCCCATTGTGGCATTTAATTCCACAGATTCACCACCCTCTGACTAAAGAAATGTCTCCTCATCTCCTTCTTAAAGAAACGTTCTTTAATTCTGATCTGGTGTACAATTCATAAAATATGTCATTTTTAGTTGAGTTTAGAGCTACAGTGTGGAAACAGGCCCTTCGGCCCGACGAGTCTATGCCGACCAGCAATCCCTGTACACGAGTTCTATTCTACACACTAGGGGCAATTAACCTACAAACCTGCATGTCTTTGGGATGTGGGAGGAAACTGTAGCACTCATAAGAGACCCACATGGTCACAGCGGCACGGTGGCGCAGCGGTAGAGTTGCCGCCTTACAGCGCTTGCAGCGCCAGAGACCCTGGTTCGATCCCGACTACGGGCGCTGTCTGTGCAGAGTTTGCACGTTCTCCCCGTGACCTGCGTGGGTTTTCTCCGAGATCTTCGGTTTCCTCCCACACTCCAAAGCTGTACAGGTTTGCAGGTTTATTGGCTTGGTAAACGTAAAAATAGTCCCTAGTGTGTGTAGGATAGTGTGAGTGTGCGGGGATCGCTGGATGGTGTGGACTCGGTGGGCCGAAGGGCCATCTTCCCGCGCTGTATTTCTAAAACTAAAAACTAAAAACACAGGGAGAACGTACAAACTCCGCACAGACAGCACCCGTAGTCAGGATCAAACCCGGGTCTCTACCGCTGCGCCACCGTGCGAATAACGAGATTCTGGTGATAGCAACTTGCCTTTGATAAAAGGGACGGCCACTAATTTTCTTCACTGATTCAGTTCATGCTGTAATCCCGTATATATTATACTTCCTCATTTGTTCAACTTGATGTAAGTCATAAATTAGACGTCTTGATCTTCCCACAAACAACCAAAGAACTGAGGCATCTAGCTATGTTCACACAGGGAGTTGTGAGTCTGTGGAATTCTCTGCCTCCCCGTCAACTGACCTCAGTCAAGGCGAACGACAACAAACAGAGACAGCAGCAGCGCCTGCAGCTTGGCGCCAATCCGGGGCATGCGCCCTTTTCAGAGCGGGCACTTACGGATGTCGAACCGGATGGCATCGCCCTGCTGCGGGCTTCTGCTGCCTCAGACGCAAGAAGAAGAAGTAGTGTGGAGAACATGTGTGGGCAACGTTGGACCATGCTCCAGACTCATTCGTGGATAGGTGATGTTTCAGGTCGGGATCATTCTGAGTGATTCCTCAGTCAGAAGATGGAATCCTACCCAAAACAACGCCGAACCATGTTCTCTGGAGATGCTGCCTGGCGCGCCGAGTTACTCCGGCACTTTGTGATCAGGCTAATCTTTAATTCTCATCATTTTGCCTAATTTGAATGAATTAAAGAATGAATAAGTTTATCGGCCAAGTATTCACATACAAGGAATTTGCCTTGGTGCTCCGCCCACAAGAGACAACATGACATACAGGGACAGTTAGGAATGACACATAAAACATTAAACATTAATAATAAAGTTAATGTTTTATCCAGTTAATCCAGAGGAGCATGGGTGAAGCTCAACAGGCTTGGTCCTGGGTTTAAGAAAGAACTGCAGATGCTGGAAAATCGAAGGTAGACAAAAGTGCTGGAGAAACTCAGCGGGTGCAGCAGCATCTATGGAGCGAAGGAAATAGACAACGTTTTGGGTCGAAACCCTTCTTCAGACTTGGTACTGGAGTTGGGCGTTTCAATGCCAGCGTGTGGAGATGGGGGCTCCCTCCGCCAGAGCCCAGCCTGTGAATACGGAGCAGTACAACAGACAGCCAACCATGTCATCTCTGGGTGCCCGCTCTACCACCCACCAAATGGAGCTGTGTCAGGGCCTGGCAGACATTGACGCCAACACAGACAACAACCTGGCTGCTCAACACCCGGCTTGAGATCTAACTATTCCTTTGGTTTATGTTTCATGGTTATTGAGTAGAGCTACTACTCGTGGATAAAACCTGTTTTTATGTCTGGCTGTGGCAGCTTTGACAGTCCGGAGTCGCCTTCCAGAGGGAAGTGATTCAAAGAGTTTGTGGCCAGGGTGAGAGGGGTCAGAGATGATCTTGCCCGCTCGCTTCCTGGCCCTTGCAGTGTACAGTTCATCAATGGAGGGAAGGTTGCAGCCAATAACCTTCTCAGCTGATCGGACGATTCGCTGCAGCCTCCGGGTGTCGTGCTTGGTGGCCGAGCCAAACCAGACCATGATGGAGAAGGTGAGGTCAGACTCTACGATGGCCGTGTAGAATTGGACCATCATTGCCTTTGGTTTTACAGAATGCCACAGCTTTTAATAAGTTTTACGGTACGCACTTGCAACATTTAGTTCTCAAAGAGACCACTAGTTTATTGGTGCAGAAGTTTCATTTAATTTCAAGTAAAGAACATACATTATCTTCTCTGCTAATATGTCCAATCCCTCAGATAGACACAAAGTGCTGGAGTAACTCAGCGGGGCAGGCAGCATCACTGGAGAGAAGGAATGGGTGACGTTTCAGGTCGAGACCCTTCTTCAGACTGAGAGTCAAGGGGAGAGAGAAACGAGAGATATGGACGGTGAGATTGAAAGATATAGAACAAATGAATGAAATGTATTATATGCAAAAAAAGTAACGAAGATCAAGTGGAGCCCACAATGGTCCATTGTCGCCTGTGACAGGCAATGAATTAAAGATAGACACAGAGTGCTGGAGTAACTCAGCGGGGCAGGCAGCATCCCTGGAGAGAAGGAATGGGTGACGTTTGGGGTTGGGACCTTTCTTCACGTCTCGACCCGAGACGTCACCCATTCCTTCTCTCCAGAGATGCTGCCTGTCCCACTCAGTTACTCCAGCACTCTGTGTCTATCTTCGATTTAAACCGGCATCTGCAGTTCTTTCCTTCACGGTGAAACTAGTACGTCGACTAGGATGGGGGATGGGCAGAGGGGGTGAAAGGGTTACTTGAAGTTAGAGAAATTAATATTCATACCGCTGGTGTGCTGACATGTGCATGTGATGCTGCCTCGTGGACACAAGGGGGTGGTATTGCGCCCTTTTGGACAAACCATGAGGGATTTTTATACCTAATCCATCTTCGTACTTGCTTCCTTCAGCTCAAGGCCACAGTGGAGATAAACAAAATGGCCCTGGTTGTTTTGTAAAACAAGAGCACATGGAACATGCGAACATGCGAGCACATGGAAACTGATCTTACTCCTTAAGAATAAGGAGTAAACCATTTAGAGAACCTGCCTCCACCGCCCTCTGAGGCAGAGAATTCCACACTCACAACTCTCTGTGAGGAAAAGTGTTTCCTCGTCTCCGTTCTTTGGTTGCAGAGTTCCACCTTGGTTGACGATCGACCCAAACTAAACGCGATTTCCCATGGTCTGCTGCAGATGCTGTTTCATTACCAGCATGACAACCCTGCCACATTTGTGGCACCTGCAGCAGAATGCCTCATCTGAGAAGGTTTTTACACGCAGGCAGTGAACACCCTCTGTAACACACGCAGAGCGCAATATTAATTAGCCCGTGATGCTCATCTGATATTACCGCTGACATTTCTAAGCTCAGAAATCCAACTATTTCCCTCTGTTTAACGGCTGTCAGTATTCAGTAGTAGGGAGGGATCGCCCATGAACGTCCCCATCTATTTCCCCAATCCCTTCGATTATTTCCCCCCACCCTCCCATTTTAGTTGAGTTTAGTTTAGTTTAGAGATACAGCACGGAAACAGCACGAGCCCGCGCCGACCAGCGATCCCCGCACATTAACGCTATCCTACACACACACACTAGGGACAATTTTACACTTATACCAAGCCAATTAACCTACAAATCTGTACGACTTTAGAGTGTGGGAGGAAACCGAAGATCTCGGAGAAAAAAACCCACGTGGTCACGGGGAGAACGTACAAACTCCGCACATATAGCACCCATAGTCGGGATCGAACCTGGGTCTCTGGAGCTGTTGGCGTTGTAAGGCAGCAACTCTGCCGCTGCGCCACCGTGCCCCCCCCCCCCTCCCCCCCCACAAAGTTTTAAATGGATTGGCCCACTACTCACAGGTTTATGTTGCCTTCCCACTGACTGGAAAGCACGCAACAAAAAAGTTTTCACTGTTCCTCGGTACACGTGACAATAAACTGAACTGAAATAACCAAGTAAAACATGACGCCATTAACCTGCAGATGCTGGGAATCTGAAATATTAATTAAAAAATGTTGGAAATGCCCAGCAGGTCAGGCAGCACCTGTGGAGAAAAAAAACTGAGCCAATATTTCAGGTCAAAAAGCAAGACACAGTGAACTAACTGCAGATGGTGGTTTACAAACTTTTACTTGCCAGGTTTTGCCTCGGCCCACCTCTTCTAGAGAGCAAACAGATGGTAAGATTCAGCACTGAACTCAAAGTAGACATAAGGAATGGCAGATGCTGGTTAATACAAAAAAAGACACAGAGTGCTGGAGTAACTGAACAGGTCAGGCCAGTATCTCTGGAGAACATATTTAGGTGACGTCTCTGTCAGGTTCCTTCTGCAGTTGTACAGGGCCCTAGTGAGACCACACCTGGAGTATTGTGTGCAGTTTTGGTCCCCTAATTTGAGGAAGGACATTCTTGCTATTGAGGGAGTGCAGCGTAGGTTTACAAGGTTAATTCCCGGGATGGTGGGACTGTCATATGCTGAGAGAATGGAGCGGCTGGGCATGTACACTCTGGAGTTTAGAAGGATGAGAGGATATCTTATTGAAACATATAAGATTATTAAGGGTTTGGACACGCTAGAGGTAGGAAACATGTTCCTGATGTTGGGGGTGTCCAGAACCAGGGGCCACAGTTTAAGAATAAGGGGTAAGCCATTTAGAACGGAGACGAGGAAACACATTTTCACACAGAGAGTTGTGGGTCTGTGGAATTCTCTGCCTCAGAGGGCGGTGGAGGCCGGTTCTCTAGATACTTTCAAGAGAGAGATAGATAGGGCTCTGAAAAATAGCTGAGTCAGGGGATATGGGGAGAAGGCAGGAACTGGGTACTGATTGGGGATGATCAGCCATGATCACATTGAATGGCGGTGCTGGCTCGAAGGCCTACTCCTGTACCTATTGTGAGGAGTACAGGAGTACATCTGACAAAGACCATGTAAGGTGTGAAAAGGACAGATCAAAGCAAACGATCATCAAGGAAATGTAGAATGGTTCAATATTGGATGAGGGGAAGGTGACAACGAGGCGTGCGAACAGTAAAATTAATCAGGAGGACAGTGAAACTAGTCGGAGAACTACGGAGGGGAGGTACGAAGATACAACTAACGATACATCATCGACCAGGTTCCACAATATCCATTTAGTTCCTCAATATCCATTTAGCCCCTTTAAAGTTTTACTGCACATTATTTTTACTGCACATCGTATTCAGAAGTGAGAAATAGAGATTAGTAATGTGTAGGAAGGAACTGCAGATGCTGGTTTACACTGAGGATCGACGCAGAATGTTGGAGTAACTGTGCGGGTCAGGCAGCATCTCTGAACACCTCCGCTCAGTCCACCAAGTCAAGTCAAGTCAGGTCACTTTTATTTCTATAGCACATTTTAAAAAACAACTCTCGTTGGCCAAAGTGCTTTACATTGGTGGAGGTACTAACTTTATACAACATTGGTCCATAGATTAAGTACATACATAAATACACACATATAGCCCTCCCTCAGAGGACGTTAAGAAAGGCTTGAGTTTTATGTCTCGACTTAATGGAGGGGGCAGTTCTGATGGGAAGAGGGATGCTGTTCCACAGTCTAGGAGCTGCAACCGCAAAGGCACGGTCACCCCTGAGCTTGTGCCTAGACCGCGGGATATTCAGACCTAGACCTACCTGATCTTCCGGTTGCCAAACACTTTATCTCCCCCTCCCATTCCCACGCCGACCTTTCTGTCCTGGGCCTCCTCCATTGTCAGAGTGAGGCCCAGCACAAATTGGAGGAACACCACCTCATATTTCACTTGGGCAGCTTACACCCCAGCGGTATGAACATTGACTTCTCTAACTTCAAGTAATCCTTGCTTTCCCTCTCTCTCCATCCCTTCTCCGACAAGTTTCGCTGCCCTCCTGATTTAGTTTTACTGTTTGTATGCCTCGTTGTCACCTTCCCCTCTGCGAACAAAAATCCATTTGACATATTCCTTGAGCTTCGTCCCCTTTGATTGCTCGATTTCACACCTTACCCTTCCGTATCTCTACGTCACCCTCTCTCAGACTGAAGAAGGGTCTCGACCCGAAACGACACCCATTCCTCCTCTCCGGAGATGCTGCCTGTCCCGCTGAGTTACGCCAGCTTTTTTGTGTCCTATCTTCAGAGATTAGTAATATTCCGCGCTGCCTCGCGGAGAACCTTCTCCTGAAGGACAACACTAACTTGAGATGCTTGTAATGAATGCATTTGTTGAAATTTGTTGCCAGTCCGATCTTTGATCTGCTAATAATTGGTAACCGTTTGACGAATTAGAGAAGGAAATAAATGAGGAAACCTACGGGCAGGACTCGAAAATTGGTAGAACAAAATGATTCTTCAAGGGGAATTAAATTGTTCATGCACTGATTCAGAAATGGAGCAATAAATGGAGAAAAATAAATAGAACTGCCACTCCTTCAACATAATCACATGCTCATAAACCAGAGGTGTTGGTGGGTTAATTGGAAGCATTATGATTAGTTACATGAGAGCGATGAAATGAGAGCGTGGTAAAGGGCATTATGAGGAGATAACTATTAGCAACATAAGCGATGGAAAAATAAAGACCAAAGCATGAACAGGGGGAATAAACTTTGCAAAAATGAGGGTGGCCATAACAATTTGATTTTAGTTTAGTTTAGTTTAGAGAAACAGCGCGGAAACAGGCCCTTAAGCCCACCGAGTCCGCGCCGACCAGCGATCCCCGCACATTAGGGGATGGGACTGGACTTTGTGCCTTCCCCCATAATGGGAACCATTGTGGGGGGATGTTTTTATGTTTTTATGTTGAAGCTATTTATTATTGCTATGTTTGTATTCTTTTTTATGTGCTGCATTGGCAAAAAGAATTTCACTACACCTAGGTGTATGTGACAATAAATTCAACCTTTCAACCTTTCAACCTTTCAACCTTTCAACCTTTCAACCTTTCAACCTTTCAACCTTTAACACTATCCTACACACATACTACTATTAGTAGGCCCCCCTCGGTCATTACTGACCATGGGTTATGCATCCTAGTTTGCAGGTGATGTGTGGTCGGATGCAAGCCTGGGCGATCGATGTCATATGGAGGACAGGCTGTTGCCCATGCAGCACGTCCCCCCTCTCTCCACGTCGCTGATCGATCCAAAGGAACAGCAGGGCCGTTACAGTTTGGCACCAGCGCCATCGCAGGAGCTGCCAGAGCGAGGTTGTAGACAACGACAAACTGCCTTAGGGGCTCCGACTCCGGATATTCTTGAGGTTTACTCCTGTAGCCTTTTCCATGACTGGATATGGCCACAAGGCAGTGGAGGTTTTAAATCAATGTACACACACTACATATATACATTAATACCAAGTCAGTTAACCTACAAACCTGTACATCTTTGGAGTGCGGGAGGAAACCGAGGATCTCGGAGAAAACCCACGCGGGTCACGGGGAGAAGGTACAAACTCCGAACGGACAGCACCCGTAGCCGGGATCGAACCCGGGTCTCTGTGGCTGTAAGCGGTGTAAGGCAGCAACTCTACCGCTGCGCCACAGAAACCAAAATCATACACAGGAATGCCGAATAACACCAGGTAGATTCCAAAAATAAAGATTATTATAAATACCACACACAAAGGCCAGTGTGTTTCAAAATACCATTGATATAACAAGATTGGTAATATACTGTACAAGAAGAAAAAGTAGATGCTCAAAAATTAATGAGCAAACAATATGCCCAGATATTAGATTACTCGGTGTCTTGTTTTCCCTACCAAATTATTGCATTTATATCAAAAATAAAACATGAAAGTCTGGAGATTTATAATTAATAAATTACATTCGAGCTTTCCCCTATTGTTTCATGAACAATGTATGTGGGGGACTCAGGATTTGATCATTTGTTGCGTGCTAACCAGTCAGCGGAAAGACTATACATGATTACAATCGAGCCGTCCACAGTGTACAGACACAGGATAAAGGGAATAATGTTTAGTGCAAGTCCAGTAAAGTATGATTAAAGATAGTCTGCGGTAGACAAAAATGCTGGAGAAACTCAGCGGGTGAGGCAGCATCTATGGAGCTAAGGAATAGGTCGACCCGAAACGTCACCTATTCCTTCGCTCCATAGATGCTGCATCACCCGCTGAGTTTCTCCAGCATTTTCGTCTACCTTCGATTTTTCCAGCATCTGCAGTTCTTTCTTAGCCAAAGTTAGTCTGTGTGTCTCTAATGAGGTGGATTAGGAAATAAACATATGAATAGATCAAAAACTGGTTTGCTTTTATCAGCAGTAAAGATTGAAGAAGTGTCTGAGTGCGATGTTAAAGCTGGCTGTGCTTATCCTAACATTTTCTTTATTCGAAGATTTCTTTAGAGTGTCAGAGGGTGGGGATTCTGTGGAATTCATTGCCACAGAAGGCTGTGGAGGCCAAGTCAGTGGATATTTTTAAGGAGGAGATAGAAAGATTCTTGATTAGTGCATGTGTGGGGAGAAGGCTAGAGAATGGGGTCAGGGGGGAGAGATGGTTCAGCCATGATCGAATGGCGGAGTAGACTTGATGAGCCGAATGGCCTCAGTCTGCTCCTATAACATATGAACTTATAAGAATCCCTCACAGGAAAAGTTGCGACATACATTTCAAGAAGAAACTGCAGGGAGTGGGTGGCATGGAGTGCATTGCACACAAGACAGACATAGCAGCAACTTTAATAACAAATTAGTCTCGTTCAATAATCTGTAACACATATTCTTCATTGAATATTCATACAATAATATGCTTTCAAAGAAACTCATTAAAGCAGCAGATTAAATTTTTCGAAAGTGCTTTAATTTAAAAATATATGCCTATCAGGATTAATGTTAAAAATCGAATTATTATTACGAAGGTAGTAGTCACTGTGCATTAGTATAAGTAAAAACTATTTTCCTAATTCTCTGTATTTCCATTTATTTAGAAAAATGACATAATTTCAGCATACATTTCCAAGTTTATTAACTTTTCAAAAATAATGAGCCACATTTCATCTTTATTACCATTTTGTGGGGAAAAAAATGAAGATATGAAATTGTCTTTTTTTTGCAGAAATTAAAGCTTACCAGTTCTGGTTTCAATGGCCCTTAAAGGGGCCAATGTTGGTTATCGTTGAGTGTGTGTGTGGGTGTGTGTGTGTGTGTGTGTGTGTGGGCCTGTGTGTGTGGGTGTGTGTGTGTGTGTGGGCCTGTGGGTGTATGTGTGTATGTGTGGGGGTGTGTGTATGGGTGTGTGTGTGTGTGTGGTGTGTGTGGGTGTGGGGGGTGTGTGTGGGTGTGTGGGGGGGGGGGTGTGGGGGGGGTGGGGTGGTGTGGGTGGGGTGGGGGAGGGGGTGTGGGGGGGGGGTGTGTGTGTGTGTGGGGGGGGGGGGGTGCGGGGGGGGGGTGTGTGGGGGGGATGTGTGGGGGGGTGTGTGTATGGGGGGGGTTTGTGTGTTGGTGGGGGGTTGTGGGGGGTGGGGGTGGGGGGGGGTGTGTGGGTGGGGGGGGGGGGTGTGGGGGGGTGGGGGGGGTGGTGGTGGGGGGGGGGTGTGTGTGTGTGGGGGGGGGTGGTGTGGGTGGGGGGGGGGGTGTGGATGTGGTGGGGGGGGGTGTATGTGGGGGGGTGGGTGGGGGTGGGGTGTGGGGGGGGGGGGTAGGGTGGGGGGGGGGGGGGGGGGCTAGGGGGGGGGGGGGTGAGGGGGGGGGGGGTTGGGTTTGGGGAGAGGGGTGGGGGGGGGGGGTGTGGTGTGGGGGGGGGGGGGGGGGGGGGGGGGTGGGTGTGTGTGGGGGGGGTGGGGGTGGGGGGGGGGGGTGGTGGGGGTGGGGGGGTGTGGATGGGTGTATGTGGGGGGGTGGGTGGGTAGGTGGGTATGGGTGGATGGGTGGGGGGGGGGTGTGGGGTATGTGTGGGGGGGGGTGTAGGGTCTAGGTGGGGGGGGTGGGTATGTGGGGGGGGTGTGTGGATGGGGGGGGGGGGGGTGGGATGTGGGGGGAGTGGGGGGATGTGGGGGGGTGTGTGTGGGGGTATAGGTGGGGGGGGGGGGGGGTGTGTGTGTGGGGGTGTGTAGGGGTCTATGGGTGGGGGGGGGGGGGTATGGGTGTGGGTGGGGTATGGGTCTATGTGGGGGTGGGGGGGGGTGGGTGTGTGGGTGGGGTGGGGTATGGGTGTATGTGTGGGGGTGTGTGTATGGGTCTATGTGTGGGGTGTGTGTGTGTGTGTGGGTGTGTGTATGGGGGTGTGGGGGGGGGGGGTGTATGTGTGGGGGTGTGTGGTAGGGTGTTGTGGGTGGGTGTGGGTGTGGGTAGTGGGTCATGGGGGGGGGGTGTGGGGTATGGGGGTGTGTGTATGGGTCTGGTGGGGGGGGGGGTGGTGGGGGTGTGTAGGGTGTTATGGGTTATGGTGGGGGGGTGTATGTGTGGGGGTGTGTGTATGGGTCTATGTGTGGGGGGTGTGTATGTGTGGGGGGGGGGTGTATGTGTGTGGGTGTGTGTATGGGTCTATGTGTGGGGGGTGTGTGTATGTGTGGGGGTGTGTGTATGTGTGGGGGGTGTGTGTATGTGTGGGGGGGGGTGTGTATGTGTGGGGTAGGTGTGTGTATGGGTCTATGTGTGGGGTGTGTGTGTATGTGTGGGGGTGTGTGTATGTGTGGGGGGGGGTGTATGTGTGTGGGTGTGTGTATGGGTCTATGTGTGTGTGTGGGTGTATGTGTGGGTGTGTGTATGGGTCTATGTGTGGGGGGGGGGTGTATGTGTGGGGGTGTATGTGTGTATGGGTCTATGTGTGTGTGTGGGGGGGGGGGGTTCCCCTGACAGATTGCAACATGCAACAAGTAACAACCCCGCCCCTTTGTCTCCAGGTTGCAACATATTCGGGCCAATGGGCGACGCCCACACACCCGCCGCCTTTGTGTGACGTCACAGACCGTGACGGGTGGGGGCGGGGCCGACCACGTGGGGGAAAAAGTTTGTCGTCGGCGGAAAGTTTGTCCAAGTGCGGCGAGTTCGAGCCCCGACGCCGCCGGACCCCCTCCTCATGCAACCGCGCAGCCCGCCGGCTAACGCTCATACAGGTGCCTAGCATCGGGGAGACGTAAGCGTCCAATGCCATTTAATTGTACACCAGAGTAGAAAAAAATTGGAAACATTTTACTTTTAGTTTTGTGTTGATTGATTAGAAAACAACTCACACGAAGTGCTGGAGTTACTCGGTGGGTCTGGCAGCATCAATCTGCCAGGGCAGGTGTACGTTTATTATTGTCAGGTGCATCGAGGTACAGTGAAGAACTTTGTGTTTGCATGTTGTCCAACACACTTCAGATTGTGCTGCACAAAAATGCAATCAAGTCAAACTCTCCTCACATTCAAGTCAAAGGCAAGTACAATGGGCAGAGCAAAGGGGAAGATGCAGAGTGCAGAATATAGTTCTCAGCAACCCTGTTGTTTGGCAAAAGTAGATCAGGGTTCTATCACTCTTGCTCTCATCTCATTTCTGTTCAGAAGTGCAGCCCTGCATAAAGTTGCCAACTTTTATCCTGTTCTTGGAGCTTTCAACGCACTATTTAGTATGGTTTAGTTTAGAGATACAGGCCCTTCGGCCCACCGAGCCCACACCGACCAGCAATCCCAGCACATTAGCACCGCCCTACACAGACTAGGGATAATTTACACTTATACCAAGCCAATTGACCTACAAACCTGCACGTCTTTGGAGTGTGGGAGGAAACCAAAAATCTCGGAGAAAACCCACGCGGTCACGGGGAGAATGTACAAACTCCATACTGACAGCACCCGTGGTCGGGATCGAACCCGGGTCTCCGGCGTCTCATCGCTGTCTGTAGTAACTCTACCGCTGCGCCACCCACACTGTGTGTGACCTTTGACTGTTTTGCTCCAACACCAGTAAATAGTAGGCCACTCGTCCCCTCAAGCCATGCTATACGATCACAGCTATTTTAAACCAGCCTCAACTCCACTGGTATCCTCTCCTTCCCGAAACCCGCAATTCCTCAATCCTTTGAATATTTGTCCGTCTCATCATAAATATTCTAATTAGGTTTCTGCTGCACCTCGTTCCAATTTTTTAACGCTAAGCAAATATCCTATTGTCCTTTCTTTCCCCTTTCAGATTGGTTATAAGTGTCCTGGAATTGAATAATTATTTTCTGGATATTGCATAACAATTTTGGAGTAGTGTCACACAGTCACACTGCGTGGAAGCAGGCCCTTCGGCCCAACTCGTCTATGCTGACCAACAGGTCCCATCAAAGCTAGTCCCATTTGCTCACAGATGGCCCATATCCTTCTAGACATTTCCTATCCATGTACCTGTCCAAGTTTCCTTTTTAACATGTTTATTATAGAGTGTTGTAGGGTGGCACGGTGGCACAGCGGGTAGAGTTGCTGCCTTACAGCGCCAGAGACCCGGGTTCGTCCCTGACTACGGGTGCTGTCTGTACGGAGTTTGTACGTTCTCCCCGTGACTAGTGTGGGTTGTCTCCAGCTTCCTCCCACACTACAAAGACGTACAGGTTTGTAGGTTAAGTGTTTAAGAAGGAACTGCAGATGCTGGAAAATTGAAGGTAGACAAAAGTGCTGGAGAAACTCAGCGTCTAAGCAGCATCTAGGGAGCGAAGGAAATAGGCAACGTTTCGTCCCGAAACCCTTCGGGTTTCGACCCGAAACGTTGCCTATTTCCTTTGGGTTTCGTCCCGAAACGTTGCCTATTTCCTTCGCTCAATAGATGCTGCTGCACCCGCTGAGTTTCTCCAGCATTTTTGTCTACCCCAGGTTTGTAGGTTAATTGGTTTTGGTTAGAAAAAAATTGTCAATTGTTCCTTGTGTGTAGGATAATGTTGGTGTACGGTGTGATTGCTGGTCGGCCCGGACCCAGTGGGCAGAAGGGCCTGTTTCCGTGCATTTTTTCTAAATTAAACTAAAGCATTGGGGAGTATATATGGAGATACAGTTTTAATTTGTATCATCCCGTGTTAGATGATTGTGAGTTTATCAAATTGAGGAGCTTAAATGATAAGGGAACTATTCAGTGGGCCAGCTAAAGAAATGCTGATATCTCAGCCAGCTAAATCAATGGCATGAGGAAAAAAAATCTGTCTTATTGTTCCTTTGGCACAGGTTTCTGGGTTTATTAAACTGTTCCAGATATATGTTTTTTTATTGGGTATGAAGCGATGTGCATAGTATGCAGACTATGTAGAATATTGTTGGCTGTTTTTCTTTCCCTTTTACTAGTTGGCTGAATCTGAATCGATTGTGTCTCTTGCAGATGAGAAGTCCCTAATGGAGTGATAGATCTGTGACTCTTGATAGAGGAGGTGATGGGAATGGGGATATCCATGTCGCCGGCAGAATATGACTCGGTTGTTCCCTTCACTTCAAATGGATTCAACTCCATCAACGTATATAAGAGTATAAATAGGAGATGTGAAGATCATCTTTAAAATAATCTTCGGTAAGTACCCTGCAGCCGAACTCAACCCGCATTTAAAATATGGAAATGTGGAGAAGCTGTACTTGATTGATTGGAAGATGCAGTGTGGAAACAGGCCCTTCGGCCCACCGAGTCCACGCCGACCATCGATCACCCGCTCGAACTAGTTCTACGTTATCCCACTTTCTCCTCCGCACGGTTCGCATTAACCAACCTGATCTCCCGGTGGCTCAGCACTTCAACTCCCCCTCCCATTCCGAATCCGACCTTTCTGTCCTGGGCCTCCTCCATGGCCAGAGTGAGTCCCACCGCAAATTGGAGGAGCAGCACCTCATATTTCGCTTGGGTAGTTTACACCCCAGCGGTATGAACATTGACTTCTCCAATTTCAGGTAGTCCCTGCTTTCTCCCTCTTTCCCCTCCCCTTCCCAGCTCTGCCACAAGTCTACTGTTTCCGCCTCTTCCTTTCTTCTTCCCGCCCCCCACCCCCACATCAGTCTGAAGAAGGGTCTCGACCCGAAATGTCACCTATCCCTTTGTTCCATAAATGCTGCCTCACCCGCTGAGTTTTTCCAGCATTTTTGTCTACCTTTTGTCAGCATCTGCAGTTCATTCTCAAGCAAGCTAAATGTGTAGGAAGGAACTACAGATGCTGGTTTAAACCGAAGATCGACACAAAATGCTGGAGTAACTCAGGCAGACTCTGGAGAGAAGGAACGGATGACGTTTCAGATCGAGACCCTTCTTCAGCTGTCCGGCTGAGTTACTCCAGCATTTTGTGTCTATCGTTATGTGTTTAATCCAGCATCTGCAGTTCCTTCCTACACATTGGAGATGAGTGTCATTCAGTGTGGGCCGTTGAATGGTATTTGCTGTGTGTGTTGCCGTACCTGTCGGCAACCCACACAGGTGTCGGTCCTGACATCTACGATTCACACACGGCCACTTATTCTGGTCCACACCCAATCACAGACTTCTTTCACTCTGTCAGAAGTTGCCTCTTTGGAGAAAGATATTTCGCTTCATGACCACACATCTCTCGCCAGCTCCGTCTTTGATGCAGGAAATACAAAGAAGGCTTTGGCATCTGGCCACCGCTTCCTGTCCCCGCCAGCTGTTGAGCCAGTCCAGGGTAAATATCAAAAAGTCGTGACTAAGAGGGAGAAAAGTTTAGATGCTACTGATTTGTGTGAAATGATGCCTTCGCTCAGCCGAACAGCACCAAGCACAATCCAATGTTACAAACATGGTAGAAATGATTCGATGTATACAGATTTTTATCCTTGAAATAAATAGAAAGCAACTATTGATTTTTCTCAAGCAAAATAAATGAACTGAAGACTGTTAGACATTTTTAACAATCATTTAAGTTATTTATCGACTCCAAGAAAATATCCCGACTGGACACGTTTTTGGGGACTTATTGTGAAACTCGTCTCCAAACCTGGACCCCGTGATGGTGTAATGCAACATTTGTCAAAAGTACACAAAGTTGTAATTTAACTTCACCGCAGAGTCACAAGACTTAAAATAAGTGTTTTTTTATTTCGCGATCAGACAAAGTAAAATTGAGTTGAATGCAGCCAGTGTGGCTGTGGACAAACTTGGCATCTGTGTCCCAACACAAGAGTGAAACCACTTTGTATACATTCTTTGTCCTTTACAAATTGAACTTGGGGACTTAAATTTAGTGTCAGTAAGGAGAGAAATATGTGGAGACGGAGATTTCTTTGCTTTTGAAATTTCATGATAGCACGGGGGATAATTTAAAAAACTTACTGACTTTCGCTGACTGTCTGAGGTTGAGTTTTTTTTAATTTATCTGTTTAAAAACTTTCTCTGTCTGCGTTATGTTCACTTTTTTTTAATTTTACAATGTTGTCAAGGAAGTACAGCAGCAAAGAAACACAATTTTCCAAATATTTATTTATTTTCTGATGCTAAATTTAAGTCCCCAATTTAACATATTTTGCGGGAAATTTTGGCTTTTGTATTTAGCAATTTAAGAGAAATTGAAATAACCACTTCCTTGAGTCAAAACAAACAAATATCTAATATTTAAACTTTTGATACCCTTTATACCTGTTTGACGTAATGGTCTCTCCTGAAATTCCATTGTAAATGTTAGCTTTTAGTTTTTATTTTTCTGTTGCAAAATCTGGACAGTGTTAAGAAAGCGAATGGCATGTTGGCCTTTATAACAAGAGGAGTCGAGTATAGGAGCAAAGAGGTCCTTCTGCAGTTGTACAGGGCCCTAGTGAGACCACACCTGGAGTATTGTGTGCAGTTTTGGACCCCTAATTTGAGGAAGGACATTCTTGCAGCGTAGGTTTACCAGGTTAATTCCCGGGGTGGCGGGACTGTCATATGCTGAGAGAATGGAGTGGCTGGGCTTGTATACTCTGGAGTTTAGAAGGGTGAGAGGGCATCTTATTGAAACATATAAGATTGTTAAGGGTTTGGACACGCTAGAGGCGGGAAACATGTTCCCGATGTTGGGGGAGTCCAGAACCAGCGGCCACAGTTTAAGAATAAGGGGTAAGCCATTTAGAACGGAGATGAGGAAACACTTTTTCTCACTGAGTTGTGAGTCTGTGGAATTCTCTGCCTCAGGTGGAGGCCGGTTCTCTGGATACTTTCAAGAGAGAGCTAGATAGGGCTCTTTAAGATAACGGAGAGAGGGGATATGGGGAGAAGGCAGGAACGGGGTACTGATTGGGGATGATCAGCCATGATCACATTGAATGGCGGTGCTGGCTCGAAGGGCCGAATGGCCTACTTTTGCACCTATTGTGTATTGTCTATTGTCTAAAACAACAAATGCACGAATGGCAAAGGAACTCCAACCTAAAAGTTGTTTCAGAAACAAAGAACTGCAGGTGCTGGTTTATACCAAAGATAGACACAAAGTGCAGGAGTAACAGGCTAATGGGCCAGTCGCATTTAGGCGATTTGTTGGGCGACTGACGCAGAAATTTCAACATGTTGAACATTTTTTGCCGACAGTGGCGACAATTTTTGCTGTCGTAGGTTGTCGTAGGTTGTCGCCAGGTGTGGTAGGTGAATTCCATTAAAACTAGTCCCTGGCAGTCGCCTAAAGAGCCGCCTCAGTGGGACAGGCCCTTGAAAAAGGGTCCCAACCAGAAAGGTTACCCGCCCTTTTTCCCCAGAGATGCTGCCTAACCCGCTGAGTTACTCCAGCACTTTGTGTCTGTCTAAGAATTATCTCAAGTTAATTTTATCAAGTAAACAGATATGGATTTTCTTCCTGGCTGCAGTCAGTTATGGCCATAATTTATACAATAACCAATTTCATAACTTAAAAGATCGGAGAATTTTGGAAGTACATTATGTGCAGATCTGTAATATAATGAAATCCCAGTCTTTCATGTTTATTTATTGAATAGCATCCAAATTAACCTCCTGCCGTTACGACAGCGTAGAGAGACTTTGTAAATTTCCCCATGTTATCGGTGAAGTTCAAAAGCGAAGAAATCCAGTTTTCCAAATATTTATTTCTGTACCGACATTAAATTTAAATTCCCAATTTAAACTTGTAAGGAACACAAAAGATTTTGTGTACAAAGTCATGAAAGGAATAGATCGGGTCTCTTGCCCAGAGTCGGGGAATCGAGAACCAGAAGACATAGGTTTAAGGTGAGGGCGGAGAGAAAGATTTAATAGGAACCCAAGGAGTAACTTTTTCACACAAAGGGTGGTGGGTGTATGGAACGAGCTGCAGGTTGTTGAGGCAGGGACTGTTGCAATGTTTAAGAAACATTTAGACAGGTACATGGATAGGTTAGGTTTAGAAGGATATGGGGCATACTAAGGCAGGTGGGACTAGTATAGATGGGACATGTTGGTCGGTGTGGGCAAGTTGGACCACAGGGCCTTGTTTCCACGCTGTATGAATCTATGACTCTATGAGAATGTATAATCTATGCCAACGGTGTTCACTGTTGGGTTAGGACACAGATGCCAGGTTCGTTCAAAGCCACACTGGGTGCGTTCGATTCAATTTTGAGGTCGGAGGGACGAGATTTAACACAGACCTCAGGGGCAAATTTTTCACACAGTGGCATCTGGAACGGCATATACAGTCGGGGCAGTGGCACAGCGGTAGAGTTGCTGCCTTACAACGCCAGAGAACTCCCGGTTCGATCCTGACCACGGTTGCTGTCTGTATGGAGTTTGCACGCTCTCCCTATGACCAAGTGGGTTATTTCCGGGTGCTCCGGTTTCCTCCCATATTTCATAGACGTGCAGGTATGTATTGATCGGCCTCTGTGAGTTCCCCCCACCCCCCCCCCCCCCACCCGCAGTGTGTAGGATGCGAAAGTGAGATCATGTTGAACTAGTGTGCGGGTGATCGATGGTTGGTGTGAACTCAGTGGACCAACCACAGGGGGGCAGCGTGAAGGATTCTCTATAGAAGCAAGGAAATGCAGATGCTGGTTTACAACAAATAAAAGACACAAAGTGCTGGAGTAACTCAGCAAGTCGGGCAGCATTTCCGTTATTGACGTTTTGGGTCGGTTACCTTCTTAAGACTGAACCGACCCGAGACTTCACCCATCCATGTTCTCCAGAGATGCTGCCTGACCTGCTGAGTTACTCCAGCACTCTGTGAAACGTCACCTATCCATGTTCTCCACAGATGCTGCCCGACCCGCTGAGTTACTCCAGCACTCTGTGAAACGTCACCTATCCATGTTCTCCACAGATGCTGCCTGACCCGCTGAGTTACTCCAACACCTTGTGTCCATTTCTACTGCAGTATTGGCATCTTTAATAGTTTGTATATGTTTCTAGGCTTCCCAAGTGAAGCTTTCATTCAATGGATGTGCACTGCCCCAGTGCCCTATAGCTGATACATGGCTCCATTCAGTTACTTAAACCTGCGTGTGATATCATTTGTGCATTCAGAAGCTGTGAAAAAGAGTTTTCAAATGCTTTTGAATGGACCGTATTATTTTCATTGTATGGCACAAAGTCAGGCAACAACTTTGCACAGTTTTCACCATCAGCTGATGTCCGTAAAGCTGTTGGCAGTGCTGTTCTGTATATTTGGTTTGCAGTTATCCGTGTCTGACTTATGCGGTTTGGTAAGACTTTTAAAATTTTTATTAAATAATGCATTTAAAACTGATTATTAAAGCCGTTTAAGGAATTGTGTATTTAGTAGAAGAAAGCGTTCAGATTGCCCTATTCAAATGTCCATGTTCGATTTCGATGTTCCTTTTTACTCGATGTAGGGAAAGCATCAGTGTCTAGTTTAGAGATACAGGCCCTTCGGCCCACCGAGCCGGCACCGACCAGCGATCCCCGCAGATAATAATAATAATAATAATAATAATAATAATAATAATAATAATAATAATATCTTTTATTGTCATTGCACATAAGCGCAACGAGATTTGGTTTGCAGCTTCCAACCGATGTCATAACTTAAATAACTAATAAAATTTCGATTTAGATACCCCGAGAACATGGTTTGTAAAAAGAGTCCCTTACTGTGTTTTCTGGGGGTACTGGGATTTCTAAGGGTTCTAGGGGTTCTCGGGGTTCTGAGGTTTTTAAATACCTTATTTCCACAGCCGCATTCGTACTGGGCTGCTCCGAATTGACTCGGACTGCGGAGCGCAAAGCCGCTGCGTTTGAACGCGCCGCCATCATGAGTGGTACATCATAACACTACCCTGCACACACCAGGGACAATTTATACATATATATATATCCCAAGCCAATTAACCCACAAACCTGTATGACTTTGGAGTGTGGGAGGAAACCGGAGCACCCGGAGAAAACCCACGCAGGTCCCGGGGAGAACGTACAAACTCCGTGCAGACAGCACCCGTAGTCAGGATCGATCACGGGTCTCTGGCGCTGTGAGGCAGCAACTCTACCTCTGCGCCACCGTGCCGCCCCATTTGGGAGCCCGGCATGACTGTGTGTCTTGGAGCTGCGGAGCTGATCAGCGTTCAGCAGCACGCACGCCCCTTCACCAGCACAAGGGAAAGTGATAGTCTGCTAATTGTTAATTGTTTATTTCAGCAGTTGCTGCGATTCTGGAAGTAGTTGGTGCGCGCTGCAGTTTTATCCAAGTTGCAGAAATCCGCAGAGAGTAGTATGGATTTCTTTCAGATGCGAAGGCATTTGCGTAAATTAGTTGCTCCGAACAATGGGAAAAGGACCCAGAGTGCTGGAGTAACTCAGCGGGTCAGGCAGCATCTGTGGAGAACATGGATAGGTGACGTTTCACAGAGTGCTGGAGTAACTCAGCGGGTCAGGCAGCATCTGTGGCGAACATGGATAGGTGACGTTTCACAGAGTGCTGGAGTAATTCAGCGGGTCAGGCAGCATCTGTGGAGAACATGGATAGGTGACGTTTCACAGAGTGCTGGAGTAACTCAGCGGGTCAGGCAGCATCCCTGGAGAACTGGATAAACGATGTTTCAGGTTGGGATCTTCCTTCAGACCGACACTTGGGCGGTAGAGTTGCTGCCTCACAGCCCCAGAGACCTGGGTTCGATCCTGACTACGGGTGCTGTCTGTACGGAGTTTGTATGTTCTCCCCGTGACCTCCCGGGTTGTCTCCGGGTGCTCCGGTTTCCTCCAACAGCCCAAAGGGGAGCAGATTTGTAGGTTAATTGGCTTTGGTAAATGCTAAATTGTCCCTAGTGTGTAGGATAGTGCTAGTGTACGGGGTGATCGCTGGTCGGCATGGACTCAGTGGGTCGAGGGCCTGTTTCTGTACTGTATCTCTAAATACACTAAGACCCGAAACGTCACCAATCCATGTTCTCCACAGATGCTGCCTGACCCGCTGAGTTACTCCAGCACTCTGTGTCTTATTTGGTAAACCGGCTTCTGCAGTTCCTTGTGCCGCCACTCTCCGAGCCGTGCTGAATATCCGGGCGTTGGCTGTGATAGGGAGAGGGCTTTCAACTAACTTTTTGCTAATGCAGTTAATATTTGCGGCATTCATTTACTGCCTGGTTAGCTTTTATAAACAAGGGATCTGTGCCATTCGGACATGCTCAGCCTCCTCTGTGCATGATCAATAAGGTGCTGGAAAGACTGATTGTTTATCCAGAAACTCATCGCGCTTCATGCAATGATCACGTCTAGACATCAGATTATGGCCCTCGTTTAAGAAGGAAACTGCTGATGCTGGAAAATCGAAGGTAGGCAAAAATGCTGGAGAAACTCAGCGGGTGAGGCAGCATCTATGGAGCGAAGGAAATAGGCAACGTTTCGGTTCGAAACCGAAGGGTTTTGACCCGAAACGGTGCCTATTTCCTTCGCTCCATAGATTATGGTCCTCACTGCTCACGATCAACTATTGAGTTTGGGGTTCAATTTCCCCACATCTCATTTAAAAATGTTGGGCTGCGGGATAGACTTCTACCATTACGAATCACCAGCAAAAACGCATGCAGTGTACTAACCCATATCACTATGTTTCCCTCTCCGCTGACTCTCAATCCGTAAAAGGGTCTCGAACCGAAACGTCGCCCATTCCATCTCTCCAGAGAAGCTGCCTGGCCCGCTGAGTTTACTCCAGCATTTTGTGTCTGTCTGCAGTGTGCTAGACTTGCATTGTATTCAGACCCCTTCCTTCAGGTTCCATCAATGTTGTCACTTTAAAATATGACTTATTTCACTAGACAATAGACTATAGGTGCAGGAGTAGGCCATTCGGCCCGTCGAGCCAGCACCGCCATTCAATGTGATCTTGCCTGATCATCCCCAATCAGTACCCCGTTCCTGCCTTTTCCCCCATATCCCCTGACTCCGCTATCTTTAAGAGCCCTATCTAGCTCCCTCTTGAAAGCATCCAGAGAACCGGCCTCCACCGCCCTCTGAGGCAGAGAATTCCACAGACTTCCACAGACCTGATTTCGATTTTCTTTTTGAAAAAGAGGGCAAAAGTGAGATAGAATATTTGGCAGCTTGATTACATTCAGCTTGTTTAAAATTGGTGAACATAGTCCACATCTTCAATCGGAATGATAACTTTTCTTCCTTGTTTTATAGGCCAGCATGAAAAATGGTAAGAAACTTGTCGCGATAACATTGCCAACATCTTATGAAACCTGCATTAAAAAAACAGCAATTGGTGAAAAACTGAAGGCATCTGAGGACTCGAAAGCAATTTTTTACATTGAATAGAACTGAAGGTAAGGGACTGAACACATTTTGTTCACATTTAATCTTTCTAAGAGCAACTCAATTTAAACAGCACAGAAGGTTTGTACTGATGTCAAAGATTTAAACCAACAAATTCTATCTTGCTCACTAGTTTGAGTTGTGTCTGTGCAAACACTTGTTTAGATGTTCTTACTTGTATAGCAGTTCCTAAAGGGCCTTTTTTTTGGCGACTGCGAACGTCAGTGACCGACGCCCTAAAAACCGTCAAGTTGTACGACACCGCTCGTCGCTGTCACGTCAAGCTACGACACTCAGCGCCACCCGCCTTCACTTCACTTCGGAGGCCGCGGTCCCCAGTTAGGAAGCGGCCGTTCCAGGTGGCCCAGCCGCTGAAAGGACTCTCCCGACGCTGGGGCAACAGCACCCGGCCAGAACGGCCAGGAACATCGGGCCTCCGTAGAGGCAATAGCGGAGGCCTCAATAGGCCTGACTTTGGGAGAACTGGGGATGGGGACTGGACATTGTGCCTTCCCCCACAGTGGTAACCATTGTGGGGGGATGATTTTTTGTGTGTAAGTTAATATGTCAGTCTGTGTCCAAGATGGCTGTCGGAAGGGAGAGTGGACGCTGGCGCGCTTTAGCTGCCGCTGCTCTCTCTTCACATTGTGTTTTTGATTTTTTGTCTTTGGAGCGATTTCTGTCTTTAATTTGTGTACTGGTAATGTCCTTATTATTTATTTTACTCCGACTATATGTTTTTTCTCTCTTGTTAATTTCTGTAAGGTGTCCTTGAGACTTTGAAAGGCGCCCGCAAATAAAATTTATTATTATTATTATTATTATTAACACAAGAAGGTGACACCGCAGTATAATAATCACATTGAAAATTAACTTATTTTCAACAAATCTAAGGACCAATAACTTTTTAAGAAATAAATTGTTTATTTAACGTCAGCGTCACCTGCAGGACAGCGCACGTCAGCGTCACCGGGCGCCACCTGCAGGACAGCGCACGTCAGCGTCACCGGGCGCCACCTGCAGGACAGCGCACGTCAGCGTCACCGGGCGCCACCTGCAGGACAGCGCACGTCAGCGTCACCGGGCGCCACCTGCAGGACAGCGCACGTCAGCGCCACCTGCAGGACAGCGCACGTCAGCGTGTGACAGGGCGCACGACATAAGACACCCAGATGTCGCCTGAAGATTTAGAACATTCCAAAATTCAGGGGCGGCAGGGAGACACCGCTCGTCACTACATGTGTCACCCCGCGTCACGCCCCGACCACGCCGTGACAACCTATTTTCAGGCTGTTACCGAAAAAGTCGCCCAAGTGAGACAGGCCCTTTAGATTTAGTTGTTCACCATTCAAGTCAAGAGTGTTTTATTGTCATATGTCCCAGATAGAACAATGACATTCTTAAGGGCCTGTCACACTTGGGCGACCTAATCCGCGAGTTCATGGCAGGTTTGCCCTCGACTCATACTCGCAGCATGGTCGACTCTCCTTCGTGCTCGAGAGTGGTCCCCGCGTACTCGAGGCTAGGTCGCGGCATTTTTTTCAATACGTTAAATATGTTAATTTTTTCAATATGTTACTGTGAGTAAAAAAAGGTCGCCGTGGAAAAAATCGATACTTTTTTTACTCGTAGGTTTAGTCCTAGTAGGTCGTAGTAGGTTGGCATGTTAGTCGTAGGTAATCGAGGATAATCGAAGGTAGTTGTAGATAGTCTTCATCATCGTCGAAGTGAGGTCGAAGGAGATCGAAGGAGGTCTTCTTCACTCTCCACTATTCAGTGTCCAATTTTCCCGAAGTTAGTCATAGCTAGTAGTAGCTAGTCTTCAACATAGTCTATCTATCTCTGACTTAAACATGTCCATTGATTTGGCCTCCATAGCCTTTTGTGGCAAAGAATTCCACAGATTCACCACCCTCTGACTAAAGAAATTCCACCTCATCTCCTTTCTAAAGGAACGTCCTTTAATTCTGAGGCTACGACCTCTGGTCCTAGACTCTCCCACCAGTGGAAACATCCTCTCCACATCCACTCCGTCCAAGCCTGTTGGTTTATGTGCAGTCGATTATGTTTAAAATGTGAGATCTTGTGAATCAGTATTTGAAGCAGTTAATGATGTCTGAATTTCTCTCCTGTGTCCAGTTGCAATCAGTTAAACATTTGCTGTGTTGTTTTCAAATTGAAGAGTCTAGTTTTAAATAAAACTCAATGACAAATGTACACTCACCACTCTGTCAGTCATTCTGCGATGTGTGTAAAACATATCCCCTCTCAATCCCCGCAAGAAATTGCAGCCAATTGTAAACGCAGCCCAGACCATCACACAAACCAACCTCCCTTCCATTGACTCCATCACCTCGTGCTGCCTCGGCAAGGCCAGCGGCATCATCAAGGACCAGTCTCACCCCGGCCACTCTCTCTTCTCCCCTCTCCCATCAGGCAAAAAAGGTACACAAGTGTGAAAACGCACACCTCCAGATTCCGGGACAGTTTCTTCCCAGCTGTTATCAGGCAACTGAACCATCCTATCACCAACTAGAGAGCAGTCCTGAACTACTATCTACCTCACTGGTGACCCTCGGACTATCCTTGATCGGACTTTGCTGGCTTTACCTTGCACTAAACGTTATTCCCTGATCACGTATCTATACACTGTACATGGCTCAGTTGTAATCATGTATTGACTTTCCGCTGAATGGTTAGCAGGTGACCAAAGTTTTCTCGCTGTACATGGGTACACGTGACAATAAACTAAACTGAGCCACAAAACTGAACGACGAAAAAAAGAAAGCTAAAACGTCACCAGACTGCAACGCAATACGCTTCACAATTGGAAATCCCACTGGACTTTTCCCAGGATGGACAGATCAAAAAACTAACAGGCATAACTTTAAGATGAGTGGGACAAAGTTTAAAGGAGATGTGTGTAGCAGGTTTTTTACACTGAGGGTGGCGAGTGCCTGGAACACTTGGCCGGGGATGGTGTTAAAGGGAGGCAGATGCAACGGTTCAGTTCAGTTCAGTTTTGTTTATTGTCACGTGTACCGAGGTGCAGTGAAAAGCTTTTGTTGTGTGCTAACCAGTCAGCTGGAAGACGATACATGATTACAGTCGATCCATTTACATGATGGTCCAATTCTACACGGCCATCGTAGAGTCTGTCCTCACCTTCTCCATCATGGTCTGGTTTGGCTCAGCCACCAAGCACGACACCTGGAGGCTGCAGCGAATCGTCCGATCAGCTGAGAAGGTTATTGGCTGCAACCTTCCCTCCATTGAGGAACTGTACACTGCAAGGGCCAGGAAGCGAGCGGGCAAGATCATCTCTGACCCCTCTCACCCTGGCCACAAACTCTTTGAATCACTTCCCTCTGGAAGGCGACTCCGGACTGTCAAAGCTGCCTCAGCCAGACATAAAAACAGTTTTTTTTCCACGAGTAGCAGCTCTACTCAATAACCAAAAATCTTAGCCTCCCTTTGCTCTGGTATTTTATTTAATTCGCATGTTTAATCAATAATGTTTTATTGTTAATGTTTAATGTTTTATGTGTCATTCCTAACTGTCACTGTATGTCATATTGTCACTTGCGGGCGGAGCACCAAGGCAAATTCCTTGTATGTGAATACTTGGCCAATAAACTTATTCATTCATTATTATTCATGTTAACGGAATAACGTTTAGTGCAAGGCAAAGCCAGCAAAGTCCAATCAAGGATAGTCCGAGGGTCACCAATGAGGTAGAGAGTAGTTCAGCACTGCTCTCTGGTTGTGGTGTTTAAGTGACCTGTGGATATGCATATGGATATGTAGGGAATAGTGAGTGGGATATGGATTCTGTGCAGGCAGATAGGAAGGAGCTGCAGATGCTGGTTTAAACCAAAGATAGAAGCAAAAAGCTGGAGTAACTCAGCAGGACAGGCAGCATCTCTGGAGGGAAGAAATGGGTGACGTTTCGGGTCTGAAGAAGGTTCTCGACCCGAAACGTCACCCATTCTTCTCTCCAGAGATGCTGTCTGTTCCGCTGAGTTAATCCAGCATTTTGTGTCTATCTTCGGCAGATAAAGGTTGGTCTCAGCACCATGTCGGGCACGGGCATGAAGGGCCCGTTTCTGTGCCTTGCTATTTCGATGTTCTATGTACTCGGCCATTAAGAATGGGAGGGGGAGTTGAAGAGCTGGGCATTCGGGAGATCAGGTTGGTTAGTGTGGACTGAGCGGAGGTGTTGGGCGATGAGGCCGAGCCTATGCTTTGATTCGATTTGAGTCAAATCTTCAAGTGTTGATGCCCATTAGTCATTTATTCATAACCAGGTGCCATTATTACAGAGGGCAAAAATGCCATCTTCCCATCAGTGGTCCAGTTTACCAAGTTGTCTCAGACTAAATATTGTAAATATTTGTCAGCAATTTGGTCAAATTTAAGATACATTTGTTAGATTGAAGCATACGGAATGATAAAGTGTGTGGAAACTGGACTGACTAACAGCAACGAGCCATGTATCAGGCCCTTTAACGGGGCTCGGTGGTAGCAGAGAGGTCTGTCTGTCTCTCAGACAGAAGCTGGTGAATTTGGCAATGGACCAGTCAGTGTGTGTGCGAGAGGAGCTGGCTTATTGGATCAGTTCGTACATTCTAGCGCTGATCCACTTTCACAGCAGTGGGCTTGTGCCTACATAAGAAGCTACTTGTACGGGCTTTTACAAAGTAAATTCAGTTGCAACTGTGGTTTAAAAGGTGAGTCATTTTATTTTTTCGCTCTGGCAGCGTTGGTGGGTTTGATTGTCGGATCGGACCAGCGGTTTTTGTAAGGGATAGTTCTTGATCCTCGGCGCTTAATAATGTGACATACATCCACAGAATGTACCGAGAGATTGTAAAGAGTACATTTTGACTAGTGCTGCCGTGCGAGAAGTCGTTCAAGCTGCATTGTTGGTTTCAGTAAACGCAGTCCGACAACTTTGATTTAACGGTTTATCTATATTTTTTCTGCAATCCTGCTTATCAAGCAGCCTCGGCATTTTTAATTTAATAGTTTAATAATATTTATTTATTGGTGATAATTACTTTTACAAACAACAGTAACGTGAGTTGTGTGAAAATGTAAATTGCTCAATCGCATGGAAGTTGACAGGTAGGATTGAACAGTTGGACAGATTTAGTTAAAGTGTTTAAGAAGGAACTGCAGATGCTGGAAAATCGAAGGTAGACAAAAATGCTGGAGAAACTCAGCGGGTGAGGCAGCATCTATGGAGTGAAGGAAATAGGCGACGTTTCGGGCCAAAACCCTGCTTCAGACTGCTTTTAGTGAAAGAACAGTTTTCCTTTACAAAAATCATGAATAGGATTAAACATAGAAACATAGAAAATAGGTGCAGGAGTAGGCCAGTCGGCCCTTTGAGCCAGCACCGCCATTCAATATGATCATGGTTGATCATCCAAAATCAGTATCCCGTTCATGCTTTCACCCCACATCCCTTGAATCCATTCGCCCTTGATTCCGAATTCCATATCCCGTGATTCCGAATTCCATATCCCATGATTCCGAATTCCATATCCCTTGATTCCGAATTCCATATCCCTTGATTCCGAATTCCATATCTCTTCATTCAGAATTCCATATCCCTTGATTCCGAATTCCATATCCCTTGATTCCAAATTCCATATCCCTTGATTCCGAATTCCATATCCCTTGATTCCGAATTCCATATCCCTTGATTTCGAATTCCATATCCATTGCTTCCGAATTCCATATCCCTTGATTCCGAATTCCATATCCATTGCTTCCGAATTCCATATCCCTTGATTCCGAATTCCATATCCATTGCTTCCGAATTCCATATCCCTTGATTCAGAATTCCATATCCTTTTGATTCCGAATTGTCAATACCAATTTCCACTATGTGTGGGGAAAGAACTGCAGATGCTGGTTTAACAAGTCTGAAGAAGGGCCTCGACCCGAAACGTAACCCATTCCTTCTCTCCAGAGATGCTGCCTGCCCCGCTGAGTTACTCCAGCTTTTTGGGTCTACCTACAATTTTTACTATGCTCCCCCCCGATTTAGGATGTGGATTTTTAAGGTTACTTCAAACCGGGAAATGTTCTCGCAGGCAATTCTTACGCCAGTCGTGTATTTTTGAAGATTGTAAGGAAGGAGCTAAATACATTTGCCGAGTATAACAAGCAGGGCGATATCTCACCAGACAACTCATGAAACTGCAGGTGCTGGGATCTTGAGTAAAACACAAAGTGCTGGAAGACTCCAGGGACACAAGGAACTGCAGAAGGACTTCCTTGTGTGAAGAAAGGCGTACCGACCCGAAATGTTGTCTGTCCATTCCTCCACAGATGCTGCCTGACTCACTGAGAATAGGTTTGGGGACACAAGTTCAGACATTATAGGGACAGAACTCAGCGGGGCAGGCAGTGTCTCTGGAGAGAAGGGATGGGAGACGTTTGGGTCGAGACCCTTCTTCAGACTGATGTCAGGGGAGTGGGCAGGACAGAGATAGAATGTAGTCAGAGACAGTAAGACTGGTGGGGGAACTGTGAACGGGGAGGGGGATGGAGAGAGAGGGAAAGCAAGGGACGACAGATGGCACAATGGGCTAAGTGTCCGGCTGGCAACCGGAAGGTAGCTGGTTCGAATCCCGCTTGGAGTGCATACTGTCGTTGTGTCCTTGGGCAAGACACTTCACCCACCTTTGCCTGTGTGTGTGAATGTAATTATGTGAAGCACTTTGAGGTCAATGCAAGTTGACTAAAAATGTGCTATATAAATAAAGAAATTTAATTTAAAGGGCGACTTGAAGTTAGAGAAGTCAATGTTCATACCGCTGGGGTGTAAACTACACAAGCGAAATATGAGGTGCTGTTCCTCCAATTTGCACTGGGCCTCACTCTGACAATGGAGGCCCAGGACAGAAAGGTCAGTGTGGGAATGGGAGGGGGAGTTAAGGTGCTGAGCAACTGGGAGATCAGGTACATCTGCAGGAAGATCTGCAGTTCTTTCCTACACATTTTCATTGGACTTTACTGGACTTTATCTTGCACTAAATATTATTCCCTTTATCCTGTATCTGTGCACTGTATAAGGCTCGATTGTAATCATGTATAGTCTTTCCGATGTCTGGATAGCACACAATAAAAAAAGCTTTTGGTACACGTAACTTTAAACTAAACTAAACTAAATTACTGGCAAATGCAGGTTAAATGGCCAAATAGTATTAGCTGCGTCTAGTGGTTCTGAAGTGGACCACAGGAATTCACCTGTTCCCAGGTAACCAATTCAGCAAAGTTTTTTAAAAAAAACTGCAGAATCTGGAATCTTGCATAGAAAATAAAGTGCTGGAGTAACTCAGTGGGTCAGGCAGCATCTCTGGAGAATGTGGACAGGTACAAGGTGCTGGAGTAACTCAGCGGGTCAGGCAGCATCTCTGGAGAACATGGACAGGTACAAAGTGTTGGAGTAACTCAGCGGGTCAGGCAGCATCTTTGGAGAACGTGGACAGGTACAAAGTGTTGGAGTAACTCAGCAGGTCAGGCAGCATCTTTGGAGAACATGGACAGGTACAAGGTGCTGGAGTAACTCAGCAGGTCAGGCAGCATCGCTGGAGAACGTGAACAGGTACAAAGTGTTGGAGTAACTCAGCAGGTCAGGCAGCATCTCTGGAGAACATGGACAGGTACAAAGTGCTGGAGTAACTCAGCGGGTCAGGCAGCATCTTTGGAGAATGTGGACTTCTTCTGAGTGCACTTGCACATGGGTCTTGAGTTTCAGATGTTGTTGCATCAATAACTGACCTCTGCTGGACTTCACGTGGAGTTAAGTCAGTGAAAGTCAGAAGTGTTAGGTTCCTCAGCACTAGGGAATGTTAAGAAAGGCTGTGACTAGGATTGGGATTCCATTACAATTCATCTATCCCCACAGTGGGTCAACAGGGAATCTAGTTCCTTACAATGCTTCAACTTCCTTGGGGAATTGCAGTGTCTCGGAATGTTGAACACGTGTCCCTCGAGCCGCTACAGGCGCTCGCTACATGGTACACAGGTTGCACCACCACCTGGTTCGGCAACTCGACCGGCCAGGAATGAAGGAGATACACACAGTGGTGGACACTGCCCGGTCCATCACAGATACTGACACCCCCAACATCGAGGGGATCGATAGGAGGGGCTGCCTCAAAAAGGCAGCCAGCATCATCAGAGACCCGCACCACCCTGGCCACGCTCTCATTTCACTCCCCCCATCGGGAAGAAGGTACAGGAGCCTGAGAACTGTGACGTCCAGGTTCAGGATCAGCTTCTTCCCGGCAACCATCAGGCTGTTGAACACGACACAACACTTTTATTAAATAAAATTTCCATTCCAAAGACTTTATTCACATTTCTGTGGAATTATCTACCTCAGAGGGCGGTGGAGACCGGTTCTCTGGATACTTTCAAGAGAGAGCTAGATAGGGCTCTTAAAAATAGCGGAGTCAGGGGATATGGGGAGAAGGTAGGAACGGGGTACTGATTGGGGATGATCAGCCATGATCACATTGAATGGCGGTGCTGGCTCGAAGGGCCGAATGACCTCCTCCTGCACCTATTGTTTATTGTCTATTTGCGTTCAATGGTCACAATACATCAAGCTGTCATTAGAGTACAATGGTGTAATCTTTCTCTATAATGCTCTCGACCACACCCCCCCCCCCCCCCCACACCCCGCCCCACGGGAGACCTCCAGCCTTACACAACACTAACCCCAGCAACTATGAAATATCAATAATTTTTTATCGTTAATGGTTTATGCGACATTCCTAACTGTCACCATATGTCATGTTGTCACTTGTGGGCGGAGCACCAAGGCAAATTCCTTGTATGTGAATACTTGGCCAATAATCTTATTCATTCAGCAACTATGAACTTCAATGCACTGTCTTTGCTTGCACTACCCACTTTGGTTTTTGCATTAGTATTAGCTATTAATATATTGAATTTTTAAAAAGTACATATCTATTGTCTGTACGGCGAGACTGCAAGTAAGAATTTCTTTGATCGATACATATGATAATTAAACACTATGGACTCTCTTGAACTGAAAGCACACTTAAATGCTTAAAGAACAATATTCAGCACAAACTTCTCAGTTGAGTATGTTTTCCACAAATCAAGATTCTATGGATGTTTTCTAACAATAAATAATTCAGAAGCATTCAGAATATTTGTAAAAAGATTGTTGGATTTGTTTTTTGTACTAATCTACAAGTGTGAAAAATATACGTCTTCTATATGAGCTGGGACGTGTCCTCAGTGACGTGGCCTGGGGTCATCGGGTGTTTCGGGTCTCACAACATCAGACACCCTCGCCCAGGCGACCCAGCCGGGGTTGATCAGGCCCCGACTTGCGTCCTAGCAGCAACCGCCCACGAATCAGCCATCTTAGTAACCACTCTGCAGGGGTTGGGAGAGTCTAGTGCGTGGAGGGACTGGGCTCTGTGGGGCGAGTCCTGGCCGGGCTCCTCCTGCGTCTCACCAGGTTCAAGGCATGTGCCCTGCACCTCTTTCTCCTCTTGTAAAGTGCAATTTCACATCAGGACTAAAGTCAAGAGTGTTTTATTGCCATATGGTAGACAAAAGTTCCGGAGAAACTCAGCGGGTGCAGCAGCATCTATGGAGCGAAGGAGATAGGCAACGTTTCTGGCCGAAACCCTTCTTCAGACTGATGTAGGGGGGGAGCGGGGAGAAGAAAGAAAGGAAGAGGAGGAGCCCGAGGGCTGAGGGAGAGCTGAGAATGGGAGGAGACAGCAAGGGCCACCAGAAATTGGAGAATTCAATGTTTATGCCGCTAGGGTGCAGACTGCCCAAGCGGAATATGAGGTGCTGCTCCTCCAATTTCCGGTGGTGCCCACTCTGGCCATGGAGGAGGCCCAGGATAGAGAGGTCGGATTCGGAATGGGAGGGGGAGTTGAAGTGATGAGCCAGGTTGCTTAATGCCTTGGTTAAGACATAATGTCATATGTCTGAAAACGGAACAATGAAATCCTTATCAGCACAACAGGTATGTAAACACAGTAATAATAATAATAATAATGGATGGGATTTATATAGCGCCTTTCTAATACTCAAGGCGCTTTACATCGCATTATTCATTCACTCCTCAGTCACACTCGGTGGTGGTAAGCTACTTCTGTAGCCACAGCTGCCCTGGGGCAGACTGAAGGAAGCGTGGCTGCCAATCTGCGCCTACGGCCCCTCCGACCACCACCAATCACTCACACACATTCACACACAGGCAAAGGTGGGTGAAGTGTCTTGCCCAAGAACACAACGACAGTATGCACTCCAAGCGGGATTCGAACCGGCTACCTTCCGGTTGCCAGCCGAACACTTAGCCCATTGTGCCATCTGTCGTCCCATTCAGTTGTCTTCGACTGAGTAACAGTACTCTGTACATAGCATAATAAACCACAAAAGGAAGTTTGATGTATAGAAACAAACAATATAATACAAAGCAAACACAAAGTCAGCTCCTTCATGAGTCCCGAGAGCAATTTTAAGTTTAGGTTTAGTTTGTTTAGGTCAAGAGCTCCGACCGCCGGCCTGTATTATCCTGAAGCCGCGGTCTCCGGTAAGAAAGTGGCCGATTCGGGCGCTCCAAGCCGCGGAGTGTGTTCGACCGTCCCGACGTCAGAGTTTGGATCATCCCGACGAGAGGGCCTGTACATCCGGCCGTCCGTAGCGGCGACTACGGAGGGTTCACGGCCTCGACCACGGGTGAACAAAGGAGGAGGACTGGCTGAACTTTGTTGCCTTCCACCACAGTGAAGAATTCTGTGGTGGATGTTTGTGTTAAATACTATTGTGTATTGTGTGTTCTTTTTAAGTGTATCGCTGCTGGCAAATTCATTTCACTGCACCTTAGTTGGTGCATGTGACAAATAAATTTGAACCTTGGCTCTTATTGTCACATGTACCGAGATACAGTGAAAAGCTTTTGTTGTGTGTGATCCAGTCAGCAGAAAGACAATACATGATTACAATTGAACCATACACAGTGTACAGATACAAGATAAAGGGAATAAAATAAATAACGTTTAGTGCAAGATAAAGCCAGTAATGCCCGATCAAAGATAGTCCAATGGTCTCAAGGTTTACAAGGTTAATTCCCGGGATGGCGGGACTGTCATATGCTGAGAGAATGGAGCAGCTGGGCTTGTACACTCTGGAGTTTAGAAGGATGAGAGGGTATCTCATTGAAACATATAATATTGTTAATGGTTTGGACACGCTAGGGGAAGGAAGCATGTTCCCGATGTTGGGGGAGTCCAGATCCAGGGGCCACAGTTTAAGAATAAGGAGTAAGCCATTTAGTACGGAGACGAGGAAACACTTTTTCTCACAGAGAGTGGTGAGTCTGTGGAATTCTCTGCCTCAGAGGGCGGTGGAGGCAGGTTCTCTGGATGCTTTCAAGAGAGCTCGATAGGGCTCTTAAAAATAGCGGAGTCAGGGGATATGGGGAGAAGGCAGGAACGGGGCACTGTTTGGGGATGATCAGCCATGATCACATTGAATGGCGGTGCTGGCTCGAAGGGTGGAATGGCCTACTCTTGTACCTATTGTCTATTGGCCCTTGTGGCTAAAGGGATCAGGGGGTATGGAGAGAAGGCAGGTACAGGATACTGAGTTGGATGATCAGCCATGATCATATTGAATGGCGGTGCAGGCTTGAAGGGTGGAATGGCCTACTCTTGTACCTATTGTCTATTGGCCCTTGTGGCTAAAGGGATCAGGGGGTATGGAGAGAAGGCAGGTACAGGATACTGAGTTGGATGATCAGCCATGATCATATTGAATGGCGGTGCAGGCTCGAAGGGCCAAATGGCCTACACCTGCACCTATTGTCTATGTTTCTATGTCTCGGGTGAGGTAGATGAGTAGATCTGGACTGATCTGTAGTTGTGGGTCGGATGGATCAGTTGCCCGATCGACAGTTTGTAGTTCGGAGTTCAGTTGGACTTTGTCGGGATGTCCCTGTTCCTAAACCTGGAGGTCGCGGTTTGCAGGCTCCCGGTCCTTCTTCCCGACGGCAGGAGTGAGATGAAAGCGTGGCCTGGGTGGAGGTGTGGGCGTTCGTCTAGAACCTTGTTCCTCCCTTTCTCTGGAGAGCAACTCCGCGGAGGTTGGGAGCCAATCCGCATTGAACTGATGCTGCGATCCGGCATTTCAGGCATGGATGACACACTTGGAGTGGGAATTCTGAGCCCTGCATCCACCAAATTAAACAGATGGAAAATATCATGCTGTAAGCAAGTTCCTTCTCTCAGCATCTGTTCACACTGAACAGTAATCTCCAATTAGGGGACTTGATGGTGGAATCACCCCCTCATTCCACAAGTAAATATCAGACCGCGTTTCTTAATGTCCCCCTCAGCACTTCTGTTTGTTCAGTGATAGTATTGTTTGTATTATCCAGCGATTAATATTTCATTACATATATGCTATGAGATGTTTCATGCTAGAAATTTGGCACCAAAACAATGTTAGCATTTTCAGCACTTCATTAAAGAAAACTTTAACCAATTAACCTATACCAACCTGCACGTCTTTGGAGTGCGGGAGGAAACTGGAGCACCCGGAGAAAACCCACGCAGGTCACGGGGAGGGCGTACAAACTCTGTACAGACAGCACCCGTAGTCAGGAGCGAACCCGGGTCTCTGGCGCTGTAAGGCAGCAACTCTACCGCTGCGCCACCGTGCCACCCTAGTTGTCAGGGAGTTGTCTGTTAGAGCAGGAGTGACCTTTATGAATGCCTCTACTCTCTAAGGAATGCAACAGTCGTGTTCATCAAAAAGTGAAAGGCTCATCGAGACTTTTGCGTTGTGGCAGTGAGCATCAAGGGCCCGTCCCACCTACGCGGTTTTTTTCGGCGACTGCCGGCACCCGTCATAGTCGCAGCAGGTCGCCGAAAAATGTCAAAATGCTGAAAATCCAGCGGCGACCAGAAAAAGGTACGACTCTTTGCTGCCAGAGGAGGTAGTTGAGGCTGGGGACTATCCCATAGTTTGAGAAACAGTTGGACAGGTACATGGATAGGACAGGCATGGAGGGATATGGACCAATAGCAGGCAGGTGGGACTAGTGTAGCTGGGACATGTGGGTGATTGTTGGGGAAGTCCAGGACAAGGGGTCACAGTTTAAGGATAAAGGGGAAATCTTTTAGGACCGAGATGAGAAAAACATTTTTCACAGAGAGAGTGGTGAATCTCTGGAATTCTCTGCCACAGAAGGTAGTTGAGGCCAGTTCATTGGCTATATTTAAGAGGGAGTTAGATGTGGCCCTTGTGGCTAAAGGGATCAGGGGGTATGGAGAGAAGGCAGGTACGGGATACTGAGTTGGATGATCAGCCATGATCATATTGAATGGCGGTGCAGGCTCGAAGGGCCGAATGGCCTACTCCTGCACCTATTTTCTATGTTTCATAGTGTGTGAGTACATACGTATATATTACTACATGAAACCTACAGCACACCAACATCAATTGGAAGCATATTTGGTCTGTATTTTTACTGCACATGTCTCCTATCTTTTATTGTTTAACCTTACCAGCAATTATCTGTTTTCCTTTCATTATTAATTTACAGGGAATTTTTTTAATACATTATCCAGCTGGGTAACTTATGCTGTTCTAGTATTGCTGAGTTGGTTAGGAATTCAGTCAATGAAATGAGTAGGGGAATCGAGTACCAGAGGAGAGGGGAGAACTTTAATAGGAACCTGAGGGGCAACGTTTTCATTCGGAGGGTGGCGGGTGTATAGAACGAGCTGCCAGCGGAGGTAGTTGAGGCAGGCACCATAACACAAATAAAAATATTTCTTCCGTCGAACGAGTCCAAAGACAGGCAGCTCGATTTGTTACTGATACCTGATGAGAGGGAAGCGAGTGTTACCAAAGTTCTGAACTCACTGGTCGGGGTGGAATCCTCTCCAAGACAGATGTGAAGCTCACCGTTTGACCTGTTTTTACAAAATGCTAAATGGTCAGCTCGACATAGATGACCAAACCTACACCAAACCCAAACCGATTAGGTTTGGGTTTGGTGTAGGTTTGGTCATCTATGTCGAGCTGACGAGGGCATTCGGTCCAATTTGAGATACCAGCTACCAACGCAGATGTGTACAGCAATTCATTCTTCCCCCGCACAATTCAAGCATGGAATAGTCTTCACCCTACCATAGTTACCCAACCAGACGCAACTAAATTTAAGGTAGCTCTTTTTTCCCCAAGAAACTTTTTTTGCTTAAGTCCACCTCCACCACCTCCAGTTTAAATTCCATTTGGAATATTTTTGGAGGACCAGGAAACCAAGAACCGAGAACAGTATTTAGAAAACACTCGGACAGGTATATGGATAGGCAAGTAGGCAAGAAGGGTTTCGGCCCGAAACGTTGCCTATCTCCTTCGCTCCATAGATGCTGCTGCACCCGCTGAGTTTCTCCAGCATTTTTGTGTAACTATGGATAGGCAAGGTTTAGAGGAAGTTGGGGCAAATTTGGGCAAATGGGACCAACTTAGATGGGGCTGCTTAGTCGGCATGAACGTATTGGGTCAAAGGGCCTGTTTCCCTGCTTTATGTCTTGGCATCATGTTGGGCACAGCCATTGTGGGCCGAAAGGCCTGTTACTGGGCTGTACCGCCCTAATCTGTCCTGAAGGTCCTGGCGCCTATCCTTCTGGGTAAGAAGGAACTGCAGATGCTGGTTTAAACCGAAGATGGACATAAAAATCTGGAGGAACTCAGCGGGACAGGCGGCATCTCTGGAGAGAAGGAATCCGGAGATGCTGCCTGAAGTCCCGCTGAGTTACTCCAGCTTTTTAGATCCTTCTGGGTTCTGAGTTACTGGACAACCTTGCCCACAGATTCCATTTCTCTACAAAATGTTTAAGAAAGAACTGCAGATGCTGGAAAAGCCAAGACCCAGGATCGATCCTGACTACGGGTGCTGTCTGCACGGAGTCTGTACGTTCTCCCCGTGACCCGCGTGGGGTTTCTCCATGATCTCCGGTTTCCTACCGCACTCCAAAGACGTACAGGTGTGTAGGTTACAATTGGCTTGGTGTGGTTGTAAATTGTCCTTAGTTTGTGTAGGGATAGTGTTAGTGTGCGGGGATCACAGGCTCGGCGTGGGCTGAGTGGGCTGAGTGGATAGTGTTAGTGTGCGGGGATCACAGGCTCGGCGTGGGCTGAGTGGGCTGAAGGTCCTGTTCTTGCGCAGCATCTCTAAACTAAACTGAAAAGATGGTTTCGACCCGAAACGTCACATATCCGTTTCCCCCGGAGATGCTGCCTGACTCGCGCTTAGTTACTCAAGCACTTTGTGTCTGTATGTTTCTGTGTTGGACAATAGGCAATAGGTGCAGGAGTAGGCCATTCAGCCCTTCGAGCCAGCATCGCCATTCAATGTGATCATGGCTGATCATCCATAATGAGTACCCCGTTCCTAAGGCAGTCCCCTGATTCCCCATAATCCCCCGACTCCGCTATCTTTAAGAGCCCTATCTAGCTCAGTGCTGGAGTAACTCAGCGGGACAGGCAGCACCTCTGGAGAGAAGGAATATCTCTCTTGAATGTTCTATCTTAAATAAAGAGATAACGTTGGGTCAACCAGTGACTCTGCAATGCTTCTACAGGAGGACAATCTACTGTACTCACCTTTTATGGACCAAATCTGATCCTAAGGCCACACCTACACAACTGGTCCTGAACGGCTATCTAACGCTGGCCTATTAAACTAATTGATCACATCAAATACATTACAAACCCACAAGCACTTTTCTTTACAAATGCATTCTCTCATCTTGAGTGACATCCTAAGAGAATCCTAAAGTGGGAAATTCAGTCCTAATGGTTTAATGTATGTGATTTGCTTCCTGTTATACGGCCCAGGATTCATTTTCTGCGTGACAATTTCCTCGGCAAAAGTAGACAAGGCTATTTATTTTTAAATCTGGCCTGAAACCATAATACAAATGAGCCATTGCTGCCCTTGTGGCCGGGCAGAAACTCATCACCACACAATAATTGTCTATTTGTTCCTTTAACTTTATTTCACTTTTTTATTAAGTCGAAAATGAAATGCTTTTTCATACTGTAACCTGCATATTAGCGGAACGATCATATCCCAAATGTGATGCATAGATCATAAGATGTATTTTTGGAGATAACTAGCCGGCTTGCTGCTTGCATGTAACATTATGTTACATTACATGAAACTGTGCTTGACCACCTTGGAGTCACGGAGTCGGTTGTCCAGCACGCAAACAGGCCCTTCAGCCCAACTGGTGAAATAGGCAACATTCTGGCCCGAAACGTTGCCTATTTCCACCGCAATTTGAATTGCAGAAGAGCTTTAATGGAGAAACTCAGCGGGTGCAGCAGCATCTATGGAGCGAAGGAAATAGGCAACGTTTCGGGCCGAAACCCAAAGGAAATAGGCAACGTTTCCGGTCGAAACCCGAAGGGTTTCGGCCCGAAACGTTGCCTATTTCCTTCGCTCCATAGATGCTACTGCACCCGCTGAGTTTCTCCAGCACTTTTGTCCACCTTCGATTATCCTGCATCTGCAGTTCCTTCTTAAATGCAATGATTCAGTTGCCTGATACAGCTGGGAAGAAAACAGTCCCAGAATGTGGAGGTGCCCATTGAGTCTGTTTCACCATCTATGTTTCCCTCTCAACCCCATTCACCTGCCCATAACCTTTGACACTCTCCCTAATCAATAGTGTGCAAAACAATGATTTTCCTTGTCTCTCGGTACAGGCGACAATAACTTTGTTGAGTTTATTGCCACGTGTACCGGGGGTACTGTGCAAAGCTGCTTTTGTTGCCTGCTGAATAAATCAGAACATATAAGTTCAAGTTCAAGTTCAAGTGAGTTTATTGTCATGTGTCCCTGTATAGGACAATGAAATTCTTGCTTTGCTTAAGCACACAGAAAATAGTAGGCATTTACTACAAAACAGATAAATGTGTCCATATACCATGATATAAATATATACACACATGAATAAATAAACTGGTAGTGCAAATAACAGAAAGTGGTTGCTAATAATCAGAGTTTTGTCCGAGCCAGGTTTAATAGCCTGATGGCTGAGGGGAAGTAGCTATTCCTGAACCTGGTTGTTGCAGTCTTCAGGCTCCTGTACCTACTACTGAAGGTAGCAGGGAGATGAGTGTGTGGCCAGGATCTTGTATAATAAACAGGTGCTAATAGAACAGAACTTTGTAGCACAGGAACAGGCCATTTGGCCCTTGAATTCTGTACTAGCCACGGGGTCAAGACAAGCCAGTCTCATCTGCCTGCCGATGATCCATATCCCGAATTTCTCCGCATAGGTGAGGAAAACTCCCAAGTAGGGGCGGCACGGTGGTGCAGCGGTAGAGTTGCTGCCTTACAGCGCCAGAGACCCAGGTTCAATCCCGACTACAGGTGCCTGTTTGTACGGAGTTTGTACATTCTCCCTGTGACTGCCTGGATTTTCTCGAGATCTTCGATTTCCTCCCAGATTCCAAAGACGTGCACGTTTGTAGGTTAAATGGCTTGGTATAAATGTAAACAAATTGTCCCTAGTGTGTGTGTGGTAGTGTCAATAGACAACAGGTGCAGGAGTAGGCCATTCGGCCCTTCGAGCCAGCACCGCCATTCAATGTGATCATGGCTGATCATCCCCAATCAGTGCCCCGTTCCTGCCTTCTCCCCATATTCCTTGACTCCACTATCTTTAAGAGCCCTATCTAGCTCTCTCTTGAAAGCATCCAGAGAACCTGCCTCCACCGCCCTCTGAGGCAGAGAATTCCACAGACTCACAACTCTCGGTGTGAAAAAGTGTTTCCTCGTCTCCGTTCTAAACGGCTTATCCCTTATTCTTAAACTGTGTGGCCCCTGGTTCTGGACCATGTGCGGGGATCGCTGGTTGTTGTGGACCCGGTGGGCCAAAGGGCCAGTTTACACGCTGTATCTCCGAACTGAACTCAACTAAAGTACATAACGCCAACGCGTGTTTCTACGCGATTTTAACATCACAGTATGTGGCGCTTGAAATCTTTTGATTTCATGAATTATTTTCAGCTTCTCATGTAAACAAAGATGTGTGTACAACAATGTATTCAACCATTCAGCAAGGTGAGAAAAGATGTTGTCTTCAAATAATCTTCAGAGAACTAAATATTTCACTGTTCATTAATCGCAGTGCTGCCGCCGTCGTTCGGGAATAATATAGAAAGTCAACAATCATTGGCTTATTTTAAATCTCATTCCATATTTATTTATTGAGACTGCGAGCAGCACTTTAAAAATACATTAGTCGCACCCTCGGAATTCTTCAAAGGAATGAAGGCTGGGGTCGAGATGCATTTACTTTACTTTGCGCTTTGAAATGTTGAGTGTCGCCGGTGTAAAATATTTAGCGTGAGAAATGGGGAAACGGTATTCAGAGACTGAAGCTTGAAAACAAGGTGACAATTTGTGGAGATATTCAGCCCGTGGCCAGTTAGAACTATCTCCTCGATAAATAGCCGTGCACGGCCCAGATGAATAATGGATGCACTGGTAAAGCTGGGAGGGTTTTTTTTTAAGCAGGAAGTGTAGAGATTGTAGGAACACTGAGTCTTTGTGTCACTATCACAGCTGGCTGCTCTGTGCTTACAGAGGTAGTTCCCTTCATTTTAACTCCTTATACAAATTCACACATCCCCCCGATGCCCGACAAAACATCACTTGAACTTGTAAACTGATTTTTAAAGTTATCAATGCTCGATGAATTGACTTGATATCTGCGGATTTTACATCAGCGAGAGCCGACGCTTCTGCTCACAACAACCTGTTCGATGTATTTGGAAGATGAGATAAATGAAGAAAACACTAGGAGTATTCAGAGTACGGTTTGCGCATTGGACGACAGGATAGAATAGTGGGAGAATTTAAATTCAGATGGACGCAAAATGTGTTGTTGATTAATATGCGGCCAATGATAAAATGCAATGCATTTGTAGCTGGAAGATAATAGAGAATTCTCTGCAAAAGGTTACTAAAGAACCATTAAGTTGAGTTTTAGTTTCAATGGAATGTCATTATTGCTTCGAATAACTTAATGGATAAAGTACTGTATGTGGACAAGTCACAGCGGTATTTCAAAAGTGAGGATAAAAGTGTAATGACTCTGCCAAGTAATTCACCGCCCAGAGGATAAATAACATTTTTTTAACAGTCCATTTAATCTTTCGGGTAGAATTCTGTTTCAAGTCTTGCTCTTTAAGTATGCAGCATTGTTGTTATCTCACAGTGTGCTCGACTTCCAATGTGATATAGTTGGGATCACGGAGACTTGGCTCCAGGGTGACCAAGGCTGGGAGCTGAACATCCAGGGTATTCGATATTCAGGGAGGATAGACAGAAAGGAAGAGGAGGTGGGGTGGCATTGCTGGTTGAAGAGGAGATTGATGCAATAGCAAGGAGAGACATTAGCTTGGATGCTGTAGAATCGGTATGGGTGGAACTGCAAAATTGCCAAGGGCAGAATACGCTTGTTGGAGTTGTATATAGACCACCAAGCAGCAGTAGGGAGGTTGGGGATAGCATCAAGCAGGAAATTAGGGATGCGTGTAGCACAGGTACAGCAGTTATAATGGGTGACTTTAATCTACATATAGATTGGGCCAACCAAATTGGTAGCAGCACTGAGGAGGAGGATTTCCTGGAATGTATACGGGATGGTTTTTTAAACCAATATGTAAAAGAACCGACTATATATGTGTGTGTGTATATATATATGTGTGTGTGTGTATATGTGTGTGTATGTGTGTATATATGTATGTATATGTGTGCGTATATATATATATATACAGTATGCATGTGTGTATATATATGTGTGTGTGCGTGTATATATGTGGTTGTGTATATTTGTGTATGTATGTATATATGTGTGTGTGTATGTATCTGGGTATACATATGTGTGTGTGTTATGTGTGTAAGTATGTACATGTGTATATATATACATACACACACATGCACATACACTAGGGGTGCCGTATGATGGCAGCCTTTGCCTACAGTCTGTCTGTTTTTCCATCTTTTTGTTATTTTTAGTCTGTTTAAAAAAATATGTTTTGAAGGTTTCTTAGTATTTTTGTGTGGGGGAGGTGGGTAGGGTAAGGGGGAAACCGTTTCCAGTCACTTCCTGGCGAGGATGTGACTACTCTCCGAGTCGCATCTTCGCCCCCTCCTCGCGGCCTACCAGCTGGATTGGCGCGGCCTTTCCTGTCGGGGACCGGCCAGAGCTTCAGCAGCGGCGGCGCAGCGCTGGATACATCACGGAACGGGCGATGCCTACCTGGGATCGCGTGTGGAGCCTGCTGCTTCAACATCGCGGAGTTCCCAGCCGCGGGGAGCGCTGACTTCAACATCGTGGAGTACTGGGATCCCTTTGCCGAAGGTCACCAGTGTGAATCTCCGCCCAGCTCGGCCTGTGGACTTCGGGAGCCGCGGTCTCCGGTAAGAAGTGGCCAATTCGGAAACTCCAAGCCGCTGAGAATGTTCTTCCGTTCCGACGTCGGAGTTCCATCATCCCGGCGAGAGGGCCTGTACATCGGGGACAGCGGGGGGCTCGGGAGGCCCGGACCACGGGTGAACAACAGAGGAGGAGGACTGAACTTTGGTGCCTTCCCTCACAGTGGGAAACTTTGATTCCGCTGTGTGGGGATGTCTATGTTAAAGTCTATCATGTGTTGTGCTCTTTTTTATTCGTATGGGCTGTATGGTGACCACACATTCCACTGTATCAATTGATGTATGTGACAAATAAATAGAAACATAGAAAATAGGTGCAGGAGTAGGCCATTCGGCCCTTCGAGCCTGCACCGCCATTCAATATGATCATGGCTGATCATCCAACTCAGTATTCCATACCTGCCTTCTCTCCATACCCCCTGATCCCTTTAGCCACAAGGGCCACATCTAACTCCCTCTTAAATATAGTCAATGAACTGGCCTCAACTACCTTCTGTGGCAGAGAATTCCACAGATTCACCACTCTCTGTGTAAAAAATGATTTTCTCATCTCGGTCCTAAAAGACTTCCCTCTTATCCGTAAACTGTGACACCTTGTTCTGGACTTCCCCAACATCGGGAACAATCTTCCTGCATCTAGCCTGTCCAACCCCTTAAGAATTTTGTAAGTTTCTATAAGATCCCCCCTCAATCTTCTAAATTCTAGCGAGTACAAGCCGAGTCTATCCAGTCTTTCGTCATATGAAAGTCCTGACATCCCAGGAATCAGTCTGGTGAACCTTTGTCTCTTGAATCTCTTAATATATTTTCCATTTCTATAATTGAAAAGTGATTCTGACACTTACCGCTATGGTTACATGTTTAAATCAAAATTTCCATTAATGAAAATGCCTAAAATACGATATCTCTCATTGTTTCATGACATTAATCCGGAGAGAGAAAGATAAATTCTGGATGACCAGCTGAGTGACCTGATTTAAAGGATCAAAATCTAATGAAGAAGCAAGCCCAGAGAAAGGGGAAAAAACAATCTCGTGTGGAGGAAGGAACTGCAGGTGCTGGTTTAAATCGAAGGTAGGCACAAAATGCTGGAGTAACTCAGCGGGACGGGCAGCATCTCTGGAGAGAAGGAATGGGTGACGTTTCGGGTCTGAGACTGAACAGTCTGAAGAAGGGTCTCGACCCGGAACGTCACCCATTCCTTCTCTCCAGAGACGCTGCCCGTCCCGCTGCGTTACTCCAGCATTCTGTGTCTAAAAAAACAATCTCACGCCAGCTATCGTGCTAATGGTTTGAGATGGAAGGGATTGATTTGCCCTGAGAGACACATGCTTGACCCAGTAGTGAGAGTGTTCTCCCCCCTGCAGTGCAGAAATAATCGCACTCCTCCTGCTGACAGGTTCTGACCTCTTTAATTAACAGCCACTGAGAGCTGTGTAATGGTTCAATCACCTCAGAACGGTGCCCATTGACCTTTAACCTTCACCCCCTGACATTTTGACATCCACAGCAACTTTTCAAAGATAGTGAATAGAAAAGTTAAAAGAGCTTGCGGTGAGGGTTACAATAATGTACGGAGCTCAAAATGTTTGGATTAAAGTGGTAATAGTTCAACAAGTAAGTACCTCTTCGCACAACAGCTTGAGAGAGGGGGCGAGAGAGAGATAGAATGTGTGAGAGAGAGAGAGAGAGAGAGAGAGAGAGAGAGAATAACCTGCCATAACCTGAGAGACAGTGAATGACCAACACACACATACAGTGGCTTGCAAAAGTATTCATACCCCTTGAACTTTTCCACATTTTGTCACGTTACAACCACAAACGTAAATGTATTTTATTGGGATTTTATGTGATAGACCAACACAAAGTGGTGCATAATTGTGAAGTGGAAGGAAAATGATACATGGTTTTCCAATGTTTTTACAAATAAAAAACTGAAAAGTGTGGCGTGCAAAAGTATTCAGCTTTTGTACGGGTAATAGTCAATACTTTGTAGAACCACCTTTCGCTGTAATTACAGCTGCAAGTCTTTTAGGGTATGTCTCTACCAGCTTTGCACATCTAGAGGCTGAAATTGTTGCCCATTCTTCTTTGCAAAATAGCTCAAGCTCAGTCAGATTGGATGGAGAGCGTCTGTGAACAGCAAATTTCAAGTCTTGCCAGAGATTCTCAATTGGATTTAGGTCTGGACTTTGACTGGGTCATTCTAACACATGAATATGCTTTGATCTAAACCATTCCATTGTAGCTCTGGCTGTATGTTTAGGGCCGTTGTCCTGCTGGAAGGTGAACCTCCGCCCCAGTCTCAAGTCTTTTGCAGACTCTAAGAGGTTTTCTTCCCAGATTGCCCTGTATTTGGCTCCATCCATCTTCCCATCAACTCTGACCAGCTTCCCTGTCCCTGCTGAAGAAAAGCATCCCCACAGCATGATGCTGCCATCACCATGTTTCACAGTGGGGATGGTGTGTTCAGGGTGATGTGCAGTGTTAGTTTTCCGCCACACATAGCGTTTTGCATTTAGGCCAAAAACTTCAATTTTGGTCTCATCTGACCAGAGCACCTTCCTCCACATGTTTGCTGTGTCCCCCACATGGCTTGTGGCAAACTGCAAACGGGACTTCTTATGGCTTTTTTTCAACAATGGCTTTCTTCTTGCCACTCTTCCATAAAGGCCCGATTTGTGGAGTGCACGACTAATAGTTGTCCTGTGGACAGATTCCCCCACCTGAGCTGTGGATCTCTACAGCTCCTCCAGAGTTACCATGGGCCTCTTGGCTGCTCCTCTGGTCAATGCTCTCCTTGCCCGGCCTGTCAGTTTAGGTGGACGGCCATGTCTTGGTAGGTTTGCAGTTGTGCCATACTCTTTCCATTTTCGGATGATGGATTGAACAGTGCTCCGTGAGATGTTCAAAGCTTGGGATATTTTTTTATAACCTAACCCTGCTTTAACCTTCTCCACAACTTTATCCCTGACCTGTCTGGTGTGTTCCTTGGGCTTCATGATGCTGTTTGTTCACTAATGTTCTCTAACAAACCTCTGGGGCCTTCACAGAACAGCTGTATTTATACTGAGATTAGATTACACACAAGTGGACTCTATTTACTAATTAGGTGACTTCTGAAGGCAATTGGTTGCAATGGATTTTATTTAGGGGTATCAGAGTAAAGGGGGTTGAATACATTTGCGCGCCACACTTTTCAGTTTTTTATTTGTAAAAAAATTTGAAAACCATGTATCATTTTCCTTCCACTTCACAATTATGCATCACTTTGTGTTGGTCTATCACATAAAATCCCAATAAAATACATTTACGTTTGTGGTTGTAACGTGACAAAATGTGGAAAAGTTCAAGGGGTATGAATACTTTTGCAAGCCACTGTATGTACGCACACACTAATCGACATTAACTAACACTAAGAAATTAATATTGAATTGCTAAACTTACTATCTTGTTGTACTGCTAAAGCTGCAAGAACGTGTAGCATCAATAAAGGGCTATAGGCCTATTGCAAGTTTATGTACAGGGACATATCTATCCATGCACTGTATACTTGTATTTATACCGATGCATTTTAAATATGTATGTCATGTTTTATACTTTGGCAATATAACAATGTTTTTTCTATCATGCCAATAAAGTTTTTAAATTGAATTGAATTGAGAATAAGAATGAGAGAGATTGAGGTTGGGAGAGAGAGAGATTGATAGAGAGAGAGATAGAGAGGTTGAGGGACAGAAAGAGAGAGAATGAGAGAGAGAGAGAGAGGGAGAGGTTGAGAGAGCGCGAGCTTGAGGGGGAGGGAATGAGAGGGGGAGACACAGAGAGAGGGAGAGATACAGAGAGAGGCAAGGGGGAGGGGGAGGGGCATAATCATACCTAAGTACTGGAGTGTAGGATAGTAGATCACACTGAGACAGGACACCAGAGTGGCCACGTTTCTGGCACCATCTTGAATCCTTCACGTTCAGCGCTGTTACAAAACGTTGGAGTCTTTCCAGCAGTTTGATGGCGGAATCGTGGATGATGGATTTTTGAGCAGTTTGCCTGCTATTTAAATGCAAGTTGTTGTTGTCAGTGTAGCAATGAGATTACAACAAAGGAAAACCCCAACTTGGTCTAATCAGTGTTTAAGAAGGAACTGCAGATGCTGGAAAATCGAAGGTAGACAAAAGTGCTGGAAGAACTCAGCGGGTGCTGCAGCATCTATGGAGCGAAGGAAATAGGCAACGTTTTGGGCCGAAACCCAAAGGAAATAGGCAACGTTTCGGGTCGAAACCCAAAGGGTTTCGGCCCGAAACGTTGCCTATTTCCTTCGCTCCATAGATGCTGCTGCACCCGCTGAGTTTCTCCAGCATTTTTTAGTCTAATCAGTGCGTGCCACCAATTACATGGCTTGATCTAGTCATATTTACCATTTTCCTTCCATTCCTTTTCTTTTTTATCATATATCCAATCTAACCCTGAATCTGGACACGGATTGAATTGCAAAGTCTTCCCGTAAAATTGATTTCCCTGTCGTCTGTTCTACACGTATTAAATGTAATCTTCTGTCTGTAGAGCTTCATTCATTGCTCAGAACGGCCGTCTTCTGTCAATCCCGTTTCGCCCTTTATAACTCCCATAAATGATATCTTCCTGCTATGGTCATTGTTCTAAAGGGATATAAAAAGCTCTGAAAGTAAGCATGGCGGATTGCATTGGTTTCTTTAATAAAGATAGACACAAAATGCCGGAGTAACTCAGCGGGACGGGCAGCATCTCTGGAGAGAAGGAATGGGTGTCTTTTCGGGTCGAGACCCTTCTTCAGACTGAGAGTCAGGGGGGTCGGGAAGCGAAACGAGAGATATGGAAGGGTGAGGTGTGAAAACCGAAAGATCAAAGTGGATGAGGCTCAAGGAAAATGTGGAAGTACTTGCTTCATTCACTGCCTTATCTAAGATGGTGTCAAGCCATCTCTTGGTAATTTTACGCTTGTGCTCAAAGTCAAAGTCAATTTTATTCGTCGCATGCACCCGAAGGTGAGTCGCTGCCTCAAAAAGGCTGGCAGTATCATCAAGGACCCACACCATCCTGGCCACACACTCATCTCCCCGCTACCTTCAGGTAGAAGGTACAGGAGCCTGAAGACTGCAACAACCAGGTTCAGGAATAGCTACTTCCCCACAGCCATCAGGCTATTAAAACTGGCTCGGACAAAACTCTGATTATTAATAACCCATTATCTGTTATTTGCACTTTATCAGTTTATTTATTCATGTGTGTATATATTTATATTATGGTATATGGACACACTGATCTGTTCTGTAGTCAATGCCTACTATGTTTGTTCTGTTGTGCTGAAGCAAAGCAAGAATTTCGTTGTCCTATCAGGGACAATAAACTTACTTGAAATGAATTTGCCAGCAGCGATACACTTAAAAAGAACACACAATCCACAATAAAATTTAACCCAACCTTCCACCACGTCATTCTTCACTGTGGTGGAAGACACAAAGTTCAGCCAGTCCTCCTCCTTGTTCAACAAGAAGAATAAGATGTAGCCATCAAAGAAGTATAATGAACAGCCAAATCAGAAAACATTGTCTGAAGAAGGGTTCTGACCCAAAACTTCACGTATCCATGTTCTCCACTGATCCGCTGAGCCACCCCAGCATTTGTGTCGTTTTTTATTTTGTAAACCAGCATCTGCAGTTCCTTGCATCTCAAAAGTCACTGTGGTAGTTATCTTGCAGTTTACGCTATTAACAACTTATTATTCTGAACAGTCTCAACAGTCTGAAGAAGGGTCTTGACCCGAAACGTCATCCAGTCCTTCTTTCCAGCGATGCTGCCTGTTCTGCTGAATTACTCCAACATGTTGTGTCTGTCTTGGGTGTAAATCAGTATCTGCAGTTCCTTAACTACACATACTCCTAAACAGCCTACTATTATTTGGTGGAGAAACTCAGCGGGTGAGGCGGCATCTATGGAGCGAAGGAATAGGTGACGTTTCGGGTCGAGACCCTTCTTCAGACTGATGTGGGGGTCGGGGGGGCGGGAAGAAGAAAGGAAGAGGCGGAGGCAGTGGGCTGTGGGGGAGCTGGGAAGGGGAGGGGAAAGAGGGAGAAAGCAAGGACTACCTGAAATTGGAGGTCAATGTTCATACCGCTGGGGTGTAAACTACCCAAGCGATATATGAGGTGCTGCTCCTCCAATTTACGGAGGGACTCACTCTGGCCATGGAGGGGGTCCAGGACAGAAAGGTCGGATTCGGAATGGGAAGGGGCAGTTGAAGTGCTGAGCCACCGGGAGATCAGGTTGGTTATTGCGAACCCAGCGGAGGTTCTGATATTTAGTTTAGTTTAGTTTAGATGTTTAGTTTACTTTAGAGATACAGTGTAGAAACAGGCCCTTCGGCCCACCAAGTCCATGCCGACCACTGATCACCCATACACTAGTTCTATCCTGCACGATAGGAACTATTTTACAGAAGCCAATTAACCTGCAAACCTGCACTTCTTTGTAATGTGGGAGGAAACCGAAGCACCTGGAGGAAACCCACACAGTCACAGGGAGAACGTGCAAACTCCACGCAGACAGCACCCGTGGTCAGGATTGAACCGGTGTCTCTGGTGCTGTGAGCATTCCCAACATATTTCAAATTGTATCCCCAGGAACGAGTAGGTTAACCTATGATGAGCGTTTGACTGCACTGGGCCTGTACTTGCAAGAGTTTAGAAGAATGAGGGGGGACCTCATTGAAACGTACAGAATAGTGAAAGGCCTGGATAGAGTGGATGTGGAGAGGATGTTTCTACTAGTGGGAGTGTCTAGAACTAGAGTCGAGGACAGCCTCAGAACTAAAGGACGTCCTTTTAGGAAGGAGATGAGGAGAAATTTCTTTAGTCAGAGAGTGGTGAATCTGTGGAATTCTTTGCCACAGAAGGCTGTGGAGGCCCCAAGTCAGTGATATTTTTAAATTAAATTAAATTAAATTTCTTTATTTATATAGCACATTTTTAGTCAACTTGCATTGACCCCAAAGTGCTTCACATAATTACATTTACACACACAGGCAAAGATGGGTGAAGTGTCTTGCCCAAGGACACACACAGGCAAAGGTGGGTGAAGTGTCTTGCCCAAGGACACAACGACAGTATGCACTCCAAGCGGGATTCGAACCGGCTACCTACCGGTTGCCAGCCTAACACTTAGCCCATTGTGCCATCTGTCGTCCCAAGGCAGAGGTGGATAGATTCTTGATTAGTACGGGTGTCAGGGGTTATGGGGAGAAGACAAAAGAATGGGGTTAGGAGGGAGATATAGATCAGCCATGATTGAATGGTGAAGTCGACGTAATGGGCCGAATGGCCTAATTCTACTCCTATTCCTTATGACCTTATGACCCACAGCCAGAAGGCAGAGGAGAATTATGTCCCGTTCTGGATTTGCTCGTTCAGCGGATCTTTCTTGATAGACACAAAAAGCTGGAGTAAGTCAGCGGGACAGGCAGCATCTCTGGAGAGAAGGAATGGGTGACGTTTCGGGTCGAGACCCTTCTACATGGTATTCATTCCTCATGTCAAGAGTGTTTTATTGTCATGTGTCCCAGATAGAACAATGAAATTCTTACTTGCTGCAGAATATGGTACATGGCACAAAACGGGAGAAAAAAAGTTCAGTGTGTATATATACACACGCACGCATACGCAATAAATAATCCAAATATAGTGCAACAATAATAATAGTCTGTGTAGTTCAGAGCTTATGAGGTTGTAGTGTTTAATAGCCTGATGGCTGTGGGGAAGGAGCTATTCCTGAACCTGGACGTTACAGTTTTCAGGCTCCTATACCTTCTTCCCGATGGCCGTGGTGAGATGAGTGTGTGGGCAGGGTGGTGTGGGTTTTTGATGATGCTGGCTGCCTTTTTGAGGCAGTGACTCCGATAAATCCCTTCGATGGAGGGGAGGTCAGAGCCGATGATGGACTGGGCAGTGGTCACCACTTTTTGCAGTCTTTTCCACTCCTGGACGTTCAAGTTGCCGAGCCCAGGCCACGATGCAGCCAGTCACAATGCTCTCTACCGTGCCACCTGTATTCTTGATATTCATCATATCTCCATGCTTTGATAACCATCCATTCAATAACGCTATTCGTTTTTAAGAAGGAACTGCAGATGCTGGAAAATCGAAGGTAGACAAAAGTGCTGGAGAAACTCAGCGGGTGCAGCAGCATCTATGGAGCGAAGGAAATAGGCAACGTTTCGCGGCCGAAACCCTTCGGGTTTCGACCCGAAACGTTGCCTATTTCCTTTGGGTTTCGGCCCGAAACGTTGCCTATTTCCTTTGGGTTTCAACCCGAAACTTTGCCTATTTCCTTCGCTCCATAGATGCTGCTGCACCCGCTGAGTTTCTCCATTAAAGCTCTTCTGCAATTCAAATAGCTGTACCTATTCTGCAACATCATTATATTTGCCATCACAAATTAAATATTATTAACCACGACCTTGAGAACTATGAGCAGTTTATTTCAGTGTATTAATATTACATCCGAATGACTACTCAGGACTGAATTCTGTCTCATAAAGGAATAGTAGGGTATGTGTTGTATTCAGCGCACCAAGATTATCACCACGTTACTGCATGTTTACCAGCGGAAATAGGGTCCTATTCCTTTGAAAACTAAAGTGCCATTTTTGGAGTCATAAGGTCATAACAGCACGGAAACAGGCCCTTCGGCCCAACTTGCCCATACCGACCAAGATGCCCAAGCGGCACGGTGGCGCAGCGGTAGAGTTGCTGCCTTATGCCCCTGTCCCACTTAGGAAACCTGAACGGAAATCTCTGGAGACTTTGTGCCCCACCCAAGGTTTCTGTGCAGTTCCCAGAGGTTTTTGTCAGTCTCCCTACCTGCTTCCACTACCTGCAACCTCCGGCGACCACCTGCAACCTCCGGGAACCGCACGGAAACCTTGGGTGGGGCGCAAAGTCTCCAGAGGTTTCCGTTCAGGTTTCCTAAGTGGGACAGGGGCATTACAGCGCCGGAGAGAACTGGGTTTGATCCTGACCACAGGTGCTTGGTTATAACGGAGTTAGTCCCCGTGACCTGCGTGGGTTTTCTCCGGGTGCTCCGGTTTCCTCCCACATCCCAAAGTCGTTGCTGGTCTGCAGGATAATTGGGTTTGGCAACATCTGTAAATTGTCTCCAGTGTGTGTGTGGGAGAGTGTTAGACTAAACTAAACTAAATCTTGGTCCCGTCTGCCCACGTTTGGCCCATATTCCTCTAACTCTTTCCTATCTATGTACCCGTCCAAGTGTCTTTTAAATGTTGTTATAGGATTTGCCTCAATTGCCTCCTCTGGCAAGATGGACACAAAATGCTCGAGTAGCTCAGCGGGTCAGGCAGCATCTCCGGAGAAAAGGAATGGGTGACGTTTCGGATCGTAACTCCTTCTTCAGACTCGTGACTCCTCTGGCAGCTCGTTCCGTGTTCCCACCTCCCTCTGTGTGGGAAAACGTTACCCCTCAGTTTCCTATTGAAGATTGAGGGGGGATCTTATAGAAACTTTCTTAAGGGGTTGGACAGGCTAGAAGCAGGAAGATTGTTCCCGATGTTGGGGAAGTCCAGAACAAAGGGTCACAGTTTAAGGATAAAGGGGAAGTCTCTTAGGACCGAGATGAGAAAAACATTTTTCACACAGAGAGTGGTGAATCTGTGGAATTCTCTGCCACAGAAGGTAGTTGAGGCCAGTTCATTGGCTATATTTAAGAGGGAGTTAGATGTGGCCCTTGTGGCTAAAGGGATCAGGGGGTATGGAGAGAAGGCAGGTACAGGATACTGAGTTGGATGATCAGCCATGATCATGTTGAATGGCGGTGCAGGCTCGAAGGGCCGAATGGCCTACTCCTGCACCTAGTTTCTATGTTTCCATCAAATCTTTCTCTTCTCACCTTAAAACTGCTGGAGAAACTCAGTGGGTGAGGCAGCATCTATGGAGCGAAGGAATATATGACGTCACCTATTCCTTCGCTCCATAGATGCTGCCTCACCCGCTGAGTTTCTCCAGCAGTTTTGTCTACCTTCGATTTTTCCAGCACATGCTTTAAACCTTCTTAAACCTCTCACCTTAAACCTATGTCCTCTGGTTCTCGATTCCCCCTATTTTGGGCAAAAGAAACGTATGTCATAAATTATATTATTTTTAAAAGACACACATAAAATATAGACATCTCGGTTAACTTGAGAGAGGAAAAGGCCTGTTATTACATTCATGGTCTTCTAAAATAGATTTTAAATACTGTATAAATCAATGTACAGTCACCTTTTGTGACACTGTGCTAAGCATTTGTTTTCTGTTCAGCTGGACTGCACCCAATGCTTCAAAAATTGTTATTCAATGTTAATGTTATTCCACGCTGATGTTGTTTCTTGGGCCGATGTTCGGCGATATTAGAATGCGTTCACGGCATTTTAATTTATTCGCCCTCGCTCATGTATGCATTGATTTTTTTTTTTTTTAATATATGAAACGCGGCAGAAGCCACCACTGGAGTTGTCGCTGTTCCATTTCCTTTTTACGAGGCTGTTCAAATAGGCCTTTGTGGAAGAGTAAATAAATTATGCCCCGCTTTGTTGCTTTTCTAGCGGCAGCAGGCAGGGCTCCAAGCAGCTGCTTCATCCTACATGCAAACCCAGTGGAACACAAAACTGGCAGCAGCCTACACACTTCAAGGTCAAAGGTTTACAAACCAAAAGCCTCGTACATCACGGGGAAGTTTTGTTCTGGGACGTACACCTACAAGTCTTCTCCAGGAGATTTAGTTATCAGCTTCTCCGGCTGAGCAGCTGAAAGTCTTTCGGGGGGGATGGGGAGGGGGAGGGGGGGGTGGGGGGGGAGGGGAGGGGGGATGGAGGGAGGGAGGATGGAGGAGGGAGGGATGAGAAAGAACAAATAATTACGAGCAAAAAAAATATTTTGTTATTTGTTCACGTTTCCCAAAACCCGTGTTTTCACTTGTAATAAATATCGCTGACAAAAAGCCAAGGACCTTCATGTGACATTCGATACCAGACCTTTGTTCACTCTTCATTGAGGCGTGACCAGGCATTTAGGTACACGGTTTAAATGTGGATAGGTAGAGTCTGTGGAATTCTCTGCCTCAGAGGGCGGTGGAGGCAGGGTGTCTGGATGCTTTCAAGAGAGAGCTAGATAGGGCTCTTAAAGATAGCGGAGTCAGGGGATATGGGGAGAGGGCAGGAACGGGGTACTGATTGGGGATGATCAGCCATGATCACATTGAATGGCAGTGCTGGCTCTAAGGGCCAAATGGCCTACTCCTGCACCTATTGACTATTGTCTATTGTCTAGAGTAAAAGTTTAGTCTGCATGTAAAACATCGCCTTGGAAAAATCATGCACTTTTAATCTCGATTAAGTTTTCTAACAATATTATTCAACATCTCCAGAATTGTTACTCTGCAGTGCTGCGACCTATATTCATTCCTCTGGCATCTTTCATCTCCATAGATGCTGCCTCACCCGCTGAGTTTCTCCAGCATTTTTGTCTACCTCCCATGTATAATATTATCTGATTTGATTGGATAGCAAGCAAACAAATGCTTTTCACTGTACCTCGGTACACATAACAATGATAAACCTTAAACCTTAAACTTAAAGTAATTCTGCAACTTTCTAAACTTTCTTTTTAGAATTTTGAGACCTGCCCCACTTACGCAATTTTGTTTCGGCGACTGCCGGCACCCGTCATTGTCGGAGCAAGTCTCCAAAAATTTCCAACACGTTGAAAATCTAGCGGAGACCAGAAAACGGTACAACTCTTTGGGCGACTACTCACGACCATACAGGCGTCACCCCACGACATGTCAACACGTGACGCCTATATGGTCGTGATTAGTCGCCCAAAGAGTCGTACCTTTTTCTGGTCTCCGCTAGATTTTCAACGTGTTGGAAATTTTTGGAGACTTGCTCCGACTATGACGGGTGCCGGCAAGTCGCCGAGAAAATCGTGTAAGTGGGACAGGCCCCTTAAGGGCAGAAGCTGTTATGCAACTATGTGCTTGAAATTATTGCAACATATAAACTTTTGAAATACAGGCATGAGATATTACCTTGAGTATGAGTCGTGCAAAAATATAAGATAGACACAAAATGCTGGAGTAACTCAGCGGGTCAGGCAGCATCTCTGGAGAGAAGGAATGGGTGACGTTACCGGGTCCGAGACCCTTCTTCAGACTATTTGTGATTCTCTTTGGTTCAAACCAGCATCTCCAGTTCCTTCCTGTTCAAAAATATAATATCTAATCCTTACATTTGCTTCATTCCTGGAGAAATAGCCCCGTTTAGAATAAGCGGGTTAAACTGTCTCTTGAATTAGCAGGGAATGATATTTGATATGAGCACGTTGAACGTTGCGGAATAATATCGCACAGGAGGGTTCCTGGCTGCTGGCACGGAGACGCGTCTGACGACAGTGTAGCCTCACCGTGCCACCCCTGGCGTCTCAAACGAAACGATGAAGCAGATCCTCGGTTAATAAAAAGCAATTAACAGCAAGCAGCGGGAACTGCAGTGGAACTTTGTGATCACTGCGTGCAGGCGGTTGCAATGAGAAAAGGCGGAGTCGTTGAATTTAATCGACTCTAATCACCAGCTGGGAGATAGCAAAAAAAGTACATTTAAGATAAAACTTGCCCGGGCTTTCAATGTAGAAACTAAACCAGGAGGTTAAACCAACAAACTTAGCAGGATGCAAAGGAGGAGGGGAAGAAAATGCATGAATTGAATTGTAAATTGTAAATAGTAACAGCAGCTGGCATGCTAAGTTTTGTTCCAGATGGGGCTATTTGTTTTGTAGCTAAGTTTTTGAAACTTCTTTGTGTAAGTTAAGACTTTATTGTGCGGCTAAATGAAGACTCCCCCAGGCAGAATCGGTTGCAACAGGTGCTAGGAGGCCACTGGCACCCAGCACTTTGTCGTGATTGGCGACCGCAGGGGTCACCTGTGCAACGGGATGAGCAGGAAAAAGATTTGTGGACAATTAAAGTCTTTTGGAAGCCGTCGACTATGATTTTTAATCAAAGGGTAACAAAATACTTTGGTTTGGTTTAGTTTATAGACACAAAACTCTGGAGTAACTCAGCGGGACAGACAGCGTCTCTGGAGAGAAGGGATGGGTGATGTTTCGGGGGGTCCAGACCCTCCTTTAGTTGAAGAAGAGTTTCGGCCCGAAACGTTGCCCATTTCCTTCGCTCCATAGATGCTGCTGCACCCACTGAGTTTCTCCAGCATTTTTGTGCACCTTCTTTAGTTTAGTTTAGTTGAGAGACACAGTGCAGAAACAGCCCTTCGGCTCACTGAGTCCGTGCAGACTGGCGATCCCCGTGCACTAACATGACCCTGCACACACTGGGACAATATTAACACTTATACCAAGCCAACTGACCGACAAACCCGTACGCCTTTGGAGTGTGGGAGGAAACTGAGGATCTCGGAGAAAACCCGCGCGGGTCACGGGTAGAACGTACAAACTCCGTACAGACAGCACCCGTAGTCAGGATCGAACCCGGGTCTCTGGCGCTGCAAGACAGTAACTCTACCGCTGTGCCAACGTGCTGGCACGTCCTGTGTCTGATCGTCAAACTCTGATGTGAGTCTGTAAATGCCCCTGTCCCACTTAGGAAACCTGAACGGAAACCTCTGGAGACTTTGCGCCCCCACCCAAGGTTTCCGTGCGGTTCCCGGAGGTTGCAGGTGGTTGCCGGAGGTTGCAGGTAGTTGCCGGAGGTTGCAGGTAGTGGAAGCAGGTAGGGAGACTGACAAAAACCTCCGGGAACCTACGGGAAACGCACGGAAACCTTGGGTGGGACGCAAAGTCTCCAGAGGTTTCCGTTCAGGTTTCCTAAGTGGGACAGGGGCATTACTTTACATACGTTAAGATATTGTTTCATGGCGAATTAGAAATTACTGTCACCAGCAGGCACTTGGAGATTTGAAAATTATTCCATTTGCATCTTAGTTTGTTTCCTGTGATTTGTGTATGCGTTTGATCTCGTGGAGATGAAATTGGTTAGCGCCAGTGCAGGTTAACTAGCTGACCACAAATATACAACCATTTTCACAACATGCACATTTCATTAGCTCCTGCCCTCAGTGGTAAAGAAAATGAGGCATGGTGTGAAATGTGCATCAGACGAGCTTTCAGTCAGTTTGTGCTTCTGGAGTTAAGGGCCTGTCCCACTGTACGAGGTAATTCAAGAGTTCTCCCGAGTTTCCCCCGATTCGGACTCGGAGAATTACGGTAAGAGCCGCTCGTAGGTACTCGGGACTAGACAGGGACATGGATAGGTACACAAAAATGCTGTAGAAACTCAGCGGGTGCAGCAGCATCTATGGAGCAATGTGTGATTTTCCAGCATCTGCAGTTCCTTCTTAAACACTTTGTCTACTCCACTGCGAAATCTCCTCAAGGTATGCCTACTTTGAAGAAGTTCTCCTCCTCTCTCCGGCTCCATAGATGCTGCTGCACCCGCTAAGTTTCTCCAGCATTTTTGTGTACCTTCGATTTTCCAGCATCTGCAGTTCCTTCTTAAACAACAGGTACATGGGTAGGACAGGTTCGGAGGGATATGGACCAGGTGCAGGCAGGTGGGACTAGTGTAGCTGGGGCATGTTGGCCGGTGTAGGCAAGTTGGGCCGAAGTGCCTGTTTCCACACTGTATCACTCGATGACTCCACACACATTATACCTGCAGGTAATGTCATTGATAAATTAGATCGTCCCATATCTAAAGGTGCAGATTCTGCCTTTTCTTGAGAGCTGCTGAAATATCATTAGGCAGAATAAATTTCAGATTCTAATATTATTGAGAACCTCTTTGCAATTTATACATGGAACATTTCATATTGATTACATTTTCATAACCAAATCTATTTAAAAACATTGCTTGTGCAACAGAAATATTCAATAATGAACTGAACACAAATCTTTCCCTTCATTGGACTGCTTGGAATTAGCTATTTATGTGTGCACATAACTACAGCAGTTCCTACCAATTTTCCATATCAAAATTGCTTTATATGCTGTAGTTTTTCTAAGAAATCACATTTTTTTCTGAGAAATTGCGGTTTCTAACGTTTCTGCTCTGTACCCTTTATTAATGCAGCCAAAACCATTCCCTTCTGTTGCAGAACATGCAGCCAAACCCATTCCCTTCTGTCCCACGAGCATGCGACTGCATGCGGCAAGCGCGAACTAACGTGGTCGCTAGAGGCTTACGGCCTCGCGGGGCCGGTCCCACTTTGATCGCCGGAGCCGTATGGAGATGTGCGGAGCTGGTCCCGACATCGCGCGGGGCTCCGATAAACTGACACCGTCCAAAAATTCTGCGCGGCAACAGCCTGCCGGCCCGCAGCCGCATTGAGGCCATACGCACCGCCTCGACGGGCATGCGCAGCGTCTCGACACTGTACGCAACGTCTTGAAGGAGTACGCCTAGCGCGAACTTCCCGCGGACTTCGCTCGAACTTCCCGTCAACTCGTACGGGATCACACGACCTCCGCGCGGCCCCCGCTTCCGGCTTGGTCGCGCTCGCCGCATGCAGTCGCATGCTCGTGGGACAGGCACTTTACTCAGCGGGTCTGGCAGGTGCTGAGTTAGTCCAGCACCTTGTGTCGTAAGGTCATAAGCGATTAAGGAGCAGAATTCGGCCATTCGGCCCTTTTAGGTCAGCTCCGCCATTCAATCATGGCTGATCTATCTTTCCCTCTTAACCCCGAATGGCATAATTCTACTCCTATCACTTACGACCTTATGACCGTATGACCTTAGGGTGCTTTCCAAAGGAGCAGGGGGTTAGTTTGTAGACTGTTCACAGAGGCTGCAGCATGGAAACAGGCCCTTCAGCCCACTGAGTCCAGGCCGACCGTGTGTTTTATCCAATGATCCATCACCTGCAGCATTTAAGGGCAGCGCGGTGGCACAGCGGTAGAGTTGCGGCCTCACAGCGCCAGAGACCCGGGTTCCATCCTGACAACGGGTGCTGTCTGTACGGAGTTTGCACGTTCTCCCTGTGACCACGTGGGTTTTCTCTGGGTGCTCCGGTTTCCTCCCACATTCCAAAGACGTGCAGGTTTGTGCTTTTATCGGTTGCTGTAGAAAAATTGCCCTTAGTGTGTGGGATAGAATTAGTGCACGGGTGATCGCTGGTCGGCGCGGACCTGATGGGCCGAAGGGCCTGTTTCCACACTGTATCTCTAAAAACTGAACAAAAATGTCTCCAGGATATTTCTAACTTGTCTTTTATTTTTACTTCTTATTTCCAATGTACAGTTTATCTCTTTACGTTAAAAAAGTCACAATAATATTGGCAGGAATAGGTGGGTTATAGTTCTCTTAGTTATCAGAGGATGTGGTGGGTGATAAGTCATGTAACAAAGAACGACATTACTTTAAACATTTCAGCAGTTGTACAAGACTTTTGTGAAGCCGCACTTAGAGCCTTAGAATATTGGAGTCCTTTGGAAGAAGGGTCCCGACCTAAAGTGCCCCCCATTCATTTTCTCCAGAAATGACCCTGATCCACTGAGTTACTCCAGCGTTTTGTGCCTATCTTCGGTTATTTGCAGTTCCTGGGATGGCGGGACTGTCATATGGTGATAGAATGGAGCGGCTGGGCTTGTACATACTGGAATTTAGAAGGATGAGAGGGATTCTTATTGAAACATATAAGATTATTAAGGGTTTGGACACGCTAGAGGCAGGAAACATGTTCCCGATGTTGGGGGAGTCCAGAACCAGGGGCCACAGTTTAAGAATAAGGGGTAAGCCATTTAGAACGGAGACGAAGAAACACTTTTTCACACAGAGAGTTGTAAGTCTGTGGAATTCTCTGCCTCAGAGGGCAGTGGAGGCTGGTTCTGCAGAGAGAGTTAGATAGGGCTCTTAAAGATAGCGGAGTCAAGGGATATGGCGAGAAGGCAGGAACGGGGTACTGATTGGGGATGATCAACCATGATCACATTGAATGGCGGTGCTGGCTCAAAGGGCCGAATGGCCTACTCCTGCACCTATTGTCTATTGTCTGTTGTTCCTTCCTACTCTTGGGGTATTATGTTCAGTCTTGGTCAGCCTGCTTTAGGAAGAATGCTGTTAAGCTGGAAAGGGTGCAGGGAAAATGTACAAGAATGTTGCCAAGACTTGAGAGGCTCAGCTACAGGGTAAGGTTGGACAGGCTGGTACTTTATTCCTTGAAGCGCAGGAGGCTGAGGGGTGATCTGATGGAGGTGTACTGTATAAAATCATGAGGGGAATAGATAGAATGAATACACAGAGTTTATTTCCCAGGGTCGGGCAATCAAGAACTAGAAGGCATAAGTTTAAGGTGAGAGGGGAAAGATTTAATCCAAATGTGAGGAGCAATCTTTTCATACAGTGGGGTAGATGAAACGAGCTGCCGGAGGAAGTAGTTGAGGCAGGCACAATAACAACATTTAAAACTTTCCCAATGTTGGGCGAGTCCAGAACCAGGGGCTACAGACTTAAAATATAGGGGAGGTCATTTAAGACTGAGGTGAGAAAAAAACTTTTTCACTCAGAGAATTGTGAATTTGTGGAATTCCCTGCCACAGAGGGCAGTGGAGGCCAAATCACTGAATGGATTTAAGAGAGAGTTAGATAGAGCTCTAGGGGCTAGTGGAGTCAAGCGATATGGGGAGAAGGCAGGCACGGGTTATTGATTGGGGACGATCAGCCATGATCGGTGCTGGCTCGAAGGGCCGAATGGCCTCCTCCTGCACCTATATTTCTATGTCTCTAAAAGGCACATGTTGGAAAAGTTATGGGTTAAAAATGCGGGTAAGTGCGACTGGATTTGACGGGGGCGTTTTGGTCGGCACGGACAGGTGAGGAGAGGATGTCGGTTGCTGGTTGACCAAGGATGGCGATGGCTGGAGGCCCTGCAGAACCCTGGGCCTCGCCTGGATCGGGCACCGCTCATAATGACCGGAGCGCGGACTGGACTTGGGAAATGGCGCCAAGTCATGGTGCCTCTTGCACGTGGGTTTAGTAGATTGTTTCCAATCGGAGATGGTGTGGCAATACTCTACTGGATCTTTAGTGAGAAAAGAATTCCACCGTGCACTTTGCACATACTGTATAACAACAAAGCACCATGGAACAACTGGAGTTGGGATGAGGGGCCTGTTTCTTTGCTGTATGACTTATAGAAACACAGAGAAACATAGGTAACAAGTGCAGGAGTAGGCCATTCGGCCCTTCATGCCAGCACCGCCATTCAATATGATCATGGCCGATCATCCATAATCAGTACCCCGTTCCTGCTTTCTCCCCATATCTCTTGACTCTATGACAATGTTACCAGAAACAAGCCAAGCGCCTCACCCCGCAGAAGTTTCACAGGGTCACTGTTTAACTTAAGACAACCATTAATGTGGGATCTGTATCTGATTGTGTTGGTTAAAAAAGCTTACTTGTTTGCAGATTAATTTTCGCATTTTTAAAATTTTACTTCTGCGATTGCAGTAATTGAGAGTTATGGTCTGTGGGGTATAAGATGCCATTAGAGGAAGAAAAATATTCTGCCCTAAAAGTACATCAGGACCAAGCACTTTAGAGCAAAAAGCCTGGCTTCAGTCGTGCTGTGATGAATAATTCATAGTGTATTTAGAGTGCCTTCTGCTAAAATGGATGAAGGCCTGGATCCTGCGTTTTTAAGAATTTGAATAAATTAAAGAACTGAGAAAGGTATGGTGCAAGAGGGAAAATACTGTTGGAGGGAACGGGCTTGTCTTGTGTGAAGTAGTGTGGTGGCATCACATGTACAACATAACACGCGGAGCATATAAAAAGTTGCAACGGAACGGCAGTGCAAACTGTGGAAGAACTGCAGATGCTGGTTTATATCGAACGTAGACAAAAAAAAGCTGGAGAATCTCAATGGGACGAGGCAGCTTCTATGGAGCGAAGGATTAGGCGACGTTTCGGAACCAGATACAAGATATATTTATTTGTCACAGAGGTCTCAGACCCAGGTCTGAAATCGAAATCTGATGAAGGGCCTCGACCCGAAACATCGCCCATTCCTTCGCTCCAGAGACGCTGCTGCCCGTCCCGCTGAGTTACTCCAGCATTTTTGTGTCCGCCTTGTGTGAAGATACTGACCCCTCTGCATGGAGTACTTCCGACACCAAAAAGTCCCCATGGCAAAATGCGATTTGCATACAGATGTCAAAATGCCTGGCTCAGTCAAAGTGAAGACGTGTGTGTGTGTGTGTGTGTGTGTGTGTGTGTGTGTGTGTGTGTGTGTGTGTGTGTGTGTGTGTGTGTGTGTGTGTGTGTGTGTGTGTGTGTGTGTGTGTGCGCGCGTGCGCGTGTGTGTGTGTGCGTGTGTATGTGTGTGTGTGTATGGCCATCTAAATCTCCTGGAGTAAGTCGTACATGCTGGCTCTGGGTGTCCAGCTGGCTGGACAATGATAGTTTATTTGGAGGGCATTATTTGCCCCGTGGTCTCCCCCTGATTGCTGATGGTAATCCTGAAAACTCAAGTTGAACACATGGCGAGCCAATATGTTATGGTTTGTGTTGATTACTCTTGATTTTAGCGGGGAGAGAGAGTGAGGGGGGGAGAGTAGCAGCACTCTGGCATTGTGAGAGTAATTGCAATTGGCTCACAGGGTGGCAGTCTTAACTCTCTCGACAGATATTAAAACATTCTCTCTCTCTGTCGGTGAAGTGTGTCACTCTAGTTTTTGGACATCTGCTGAGCTGATTTATAGGGCTTAGACAGCAAGCCCATCAAACAGATTAGGTTTCACTACAACTAATACAGCAGCGATTCCATTCTTCTCAACGACGTTGGCAGTAAAGTTTGTATAAAAAACTAATCGGAGTTTTTCTAAAAAATACAAATGCGTTCACTCTGCCAAAAAACAGCCTTCGTTTCTGTCAGGAGGTTAAAACAGTAAGCAAGCCGTGGGAAGAAATATTTTTGCTGCATTGATTTAAAGATATGTAGTGGGTAATATGGTTCATTGGCTTGCATCATGAAGCATTTTTTAGCCTCTTATGAAATATTGATTACAAGTCATAAGAGAAGTGACTGAGTGTTATGTTGGCACCTGATATATAGAAACACAGAAACATTGAAAATAGGTGCAGAAGGAGGCCATTCAGCCCTTCGAGCCAGCACCACCATTCATTGTGATCATGGCTGATCGTCCCCAATCAATAACCCGTCCCTGCCTTCTCCCCATATCCCTTGATTCCACTAGCCCCTAGAGCTCTATCTAACTCTCTCTTAAATCCTTCCAGTGATTTGGCCTCCACTGTCCTCTGTGGCAGGGAATTCCATAAATTCACAAGTCTCTGGGTGAAAAAATGTTTTCTCACCTCAGTCTTAAATGACCTCCCCTTTACTCTAAGACTGTGGCCCCTGGTTCTGGACTCGCCCAACATTGGGAAAATTTTTCCTGCATCTAGCTTGGCCAGTCCTTTTATAATTTTAGATGTTTCTATAAGATTCCCCCCCCCCCTCATCCTTCTAAACTCCAGTGAATACAAGCCTAGTCTTTTCAATCTTTCCTCATATGACAGTCCCGCCATCCCAGGGATCAATCTCGTGAACCTAGGCTGCACTGCCTCAATCACAAGGATGTCCTTCCTCAAATTAGGAGACCAAAACTGTACACAATACTCCAGATGTGGTCTCACCAGAGCCCTATACAACTGCAGAAGAACCTCTTTACTCCTATACTGAAATCCTCTTGTAATGAAGGCCAGCATTCCATCGAACAAAAAGAAATGACTGCTGCCAATAGACAATAGGTGCAGGAGTAGGCCTTTCGGCCCTTCAAGCCAGCACCGCCATTCAATATGATCATGGCTGATCATCCACAATCAGTACCCCAGTTTCTGCCTTCTCCCCATATCCCCTGACTCCGGTGACTGAAGAAGGGTCTCGACCCGAAATGTCTCAACCCCAGGATCACATTGAATGGCGGGTGGGGGCTCGAAGGGCCGAATGGCCTACTCCTGCACCTATTGTCTATTGACACCCATTCCTTCTCTCCAGAGATGCTGCCTGTCCCGCCGAGTTGCTCCAGCATTTTTGTGTCTTACCTGGTAAAAAAAGCTCAGCGGGCGAGGCAGCATATATGGAGCGAAGGAATAGGCGACGTTTCGGGTCGAGACCCTCGACCCGAAACGTCGCCTATTCCTTCGCTCCATAGATGCTGCCTCGCCCGCTGGGTGTCTCCAGCTTTTTTGTCCACCTTCGATTTTTTTCCAGCATCTGCAGTTCTTTCTTAAACATTATCCGGTGCGTTTAACTTCCGTTTAAACCACCAAACACCCTCCTTGTGCCGACCAAACCTGTACCTCTCGGCTGCATGGAAGGATGAGGACAAACGCGCACAATCTTGCTTTATTTTCTCCCTTGCAGGACACAGATATTGAGTCCAGGCCACGACTGACCAGACACAACTTAATTCAAGGTAGCTCTTTTTCTCCAAGAACTTAAGGGGTTGGACAGGCTAGATGCAGGAAGATTGTTCCCGATGTTGGGGAAGTCCAGAACAAGGGGTCACAGTTTAAGGATAAGGGGGAAGTCTTTTAGGACCGAGATGAGGAAAACATTTTTCACACAGAGAGTGGTGAATCTGTGGAATTCTCTGCCACAGAAGGTAGTTGAGGCCACAGTTCATTGGCTATATTTAAGAGGGAGTTAGATGTGGCCCTTGTGGCTAAAGGGATCAGGGGGTATGGAGAGAAGGCAGGTACAGGATACTGAGTTGGATGATCAGCCATGATCATATTGAATGGCGGTGCAGGCTCGAAGGGCCGAATGGCCTACTCCTGCACCTATTTTCTATGTTAACCTTTTTTTGCTTAAATCCACCCTCCGCCACCTCCAGTTTAAATTCCATTTGGAATATTTTTGGAGGACCAAGAAGCAAACTAAATGTGCCCAGTCTGCTTCAGATATATTATTGGACACAATCAGTAAATTGTGCTTATTCCATTTGTGTGGGGGTTTTTTTTTGGTATTAATTGCTGCCTTCGCCCAGCCGGCTGTCAGGCCACAGTCTGGATCATTTTGATATTCTATGGTGACAGCTGGTGACGGAAGCCTTGGCTTCTGTACAAAGCCTATTAAGTTGCCTGTGGCCTGGGATATAGTGCGCTCCTCCCATACGCGTGCGGGGCCCTTTGTCATTGTAATCGGGCCACTGTTAGCAGAGTGTCGTCTGTATTTACCCTTTGTCAGAGCTCGTATTTACACAGCCTGTTAGGGGGGCTTTGCTGTCTCCCTGCCCCCCTATCCTTGCACAAACCCACCCCATTCTGCCACAATGCCTTTTGGCATTCACCCTTTTCTAAGTTGGAGCAACCGGGGCGAAAGGCCTTGAGCGGGTTTGGGATGTGTCTTGGTTGCTGAGGATGGCCCTTTGCTAATAACTCTCGGGTGTTGTGAGATTCAGATTTATTATTTATATTTTAAAACCTACCCGGGAACATTCTCTGCCCCCAGCCCCTTCTCACTCACTCACACATTCACTCACTCACAAGCAAATTTAATAAGCACTGCATCCATTACACATTTAGCTTCTGCCATAGCAACAGATTCAGGCCCATTCAATCTCCAGTGTTCACCCATCATTATCTCCGGAGCCATCTGTTGTAGACGGGGCTACAATTCTATCTTATTTAAATGAAGTGGAGCTAGCATCTATTTAGCAGGACATATGTCACGGAAAACATACAACTGGAAATATGGCTGCATGAATATCTGTCTCAAGATGTCCGTGATGTCCTGGCCTTGCCGCTGTTTTGTGCAACGGACAAAGAAGGAACTCGGGAATAAATCTGACTCGGTAAGATGCTCGAATCCTGACACAGAGTGTGTGTGTGTGTGTGTGTGTGTGTATGTGTGTGGGGGGGGGGTGGGTTATTTTGCGTCCGACTGTTTTTGCGTGTTTTATACCCCGCGTTTACGCCCCTTTGTAAAACCTTGAAAATCAACAAACGGAAAAAACAGGGGGTTAGTGGGGGGGGGGGGGGGTGGACAAGTTTTTGAAAGTCTGTGTCGAGGCAGTGGCTTTAAGTATTGTGTTCATCTTGAATGACAATAGTGTTGTGTCGGCACTGCTGCCGCACCAGTGATTGGCTTTCGGTCTCTTGCCTTGAATTGTAATTGCGTGCAGAGCTGCCTGTGACTGGTGCAGCCGCCCGCCCCCCCGCCCGCTCCCACTGCCCCCCTACAACTGATAAAGTTGTGCGCGCTTTGGCAGAAAGTTTCAACGAATGACACTCACTTCTGCACCGTTCCTCCAGATATAACGACCGGCAAGAATGAAGCTGTGTGGAGCATTTCTTGGTTGGTAGAAAACAAACTATTTTACTCCCAGCTGCCGTTTTCTCTTAGAATATAGCTCTGTCAATTCTGTTTTTTTTTGGATAAACTGTAGGCATTTAATATAAGGAAATGTTGCTGTAGAAAGTACTTGTGCAGTTGCTAAATGGAATAATTCTGATTTATTTTGTGCTGTGGGGGACTGTAAAAACTATGTGGACAATGCATTATTTTAAAGTGTCTGATTTGTGTCTCTGTGAAATATCATTCAGATAATTATTTAATGTGTCATTTGGATCTTGGTGGTTAGACTGCAAGGTGCAGAGATTCAGGTTTTGCGAGTTGTGTGATATGCAGCGCTTCATTTAAACTTTAGTTTCCTTAAACCCCCCCCCCCCCCAAAAAAAAACCGAAAGAAAGGAATATAATATTTTTTGCGGACTTCGGACAAAGGAGTTTTGTCTCCTCGGTGTTCCTGATCTGTGTCTGACAGGGATCATTAAGACAATGTTAGCCTGAAGGCTTGTTAAAAGTTTCTCTATGCCGATTCCATCTGCCAGGACAGTTTTCATTCCAAACAGCTCAGCTGTTACATATACAATATTAATGCTGACCAGTTGCATGCAACCAACAACAGGACTAATTGTTGTCTGGTGAACTAAGGGCTGCCCATCTGCATAGGTCTGAAATCTGTTGTAAGACTAACAAGAAAAATGAATTCAGCTCCCAGCTGGTAATTGAAGCAGCTTCGTCCTTAATGGACTGTGTGCGGGGAAAAAAAAAGTTTTCAGCCCACAGCTTGTTGTGAGTCAAAGTTTCATTCAGCAATTACAAAAGGGGAAAAAATCGGCAATAGCTGGATTAATTTTAACACCAATTCTTCCAGTAAAAAATATATTTAACATTATTGATAGAACAAACTTACTTTTAATTATGTATAAACTCCTTTTAATTAATACCGACAATTTGTGGAAGTTTCAAACTTTACCCAAAGAAAGTTAGCAACTTAATGTAAAGTTGCCAAATATTACACAACTTTACTTCCAAACTATAAAAACTTAAGAAGATAAAATTATTGGATTTTTTAGTAATCATGTATAGTCATGGATAGCATGCAAATAAAAGCTCTTCACTGTCCCTTGGTACACATGTAAAAATATACTAAACTAAACTAAAATGACTACTTAAAATACTTCTTAACCTGCTGACGTTAGTATTTTCACCAAAGCATTATTTAGTCGCTGTAAAAGTGATTGGTTTATTTTAAAGTGTTCTTATGTTTGTAAAATACTTAAATGAAAACAGATTTTTAAAAGATTTTTCTTTTGAATTAAATCTTTGTAAACTAGTATTTTCAGCACTCAGTTATAACATTTATACTTTATTGCTGCTAATCTCATAGAATTCTGTAAATGGAAGTTATGTTTGCAGTAGAATCAATGAACTGCAGATGCTGGTTTATTTTAGAAAAGACACAAAGTGCTGGATTAACTTAGCGAGGACATGGATAGATGTTTCGGGGTCGGGACCTTGAAGGGTCGAGACCCGAAACGTCACCTGTCTGTGTTCTCCAGAGATGCTGCCGGCCCCGCTAGTGTTACTCCAGCACTCTGTGCCTTGTGGTGTTTGCAGTTGCAACTTGAGGCTCTGTGGAGCTGGCTGAAGTGCTGAAACACTGTTTGCCCTGCACTCAGCTGAGACTGCAGGGAGCTGTCCATGGCATCTGTGCTGAAGAAATGTTCTCCTAATGCTCACTGATATTTTAAAAGCAAATATCACACAACCAGTGCTAAACTCCTACTGAGTAGATACATTGATATTATTTAATGATGGGGGCTGTAATTATTTCCATTTAAATTCATGACTCACTTCAGATTTGTTCCTAGCTGTGATTTCTCCCCGCTCTCTCTCTCTCTCTCCAGCAATTGTGTGCCCAGCTGTGCAGTGTGTTTTTATTTATCCGAGCTAAGAGCGTACCAAAGTTTTAACGATCGCAAAGGTGTCCTTTAGTTGAGATTTGCCCGTGCAGCTTGATCTTACTGTGGTGTTCGCTAGGTTGCTTGTTTCATTGTTGTGCTTTTTAGAAATGGCAAGATGCTACTGACCCAGAGCAGAGTCTGCTGATTGATTTCAGCCATAATGCATAACAAAAGAAGTGCGATGTATAATACTGCCTGGTGCTCAGAGATAAGAATTTAATAGAATTTTGGCAAGTGGAGGCTGCCTTGCAGAAGCATAATATATGCATAACCTGGTAAAGTGAGATAGAAAATGGCATTTGAATGCAAATCTCAAATGATCTTAATGAATGGCTGCTGTCCCCTGCCTCTAATAAGGGTTGAAGGCAACAAAGGAAGCAGGCTTGATAACCGAGGGCATCTGTCATATCCTGGACTGCTTATGGTGTTTCAAATAGGAATCCTCGGACTCTACCACAAGCTCGCTTGGAGGAGGTAGGTTGACAGTATGACACTGCCAATCTTTTAGTTCAAATCATGAACCCCAAATAAGTAACCTTGCCGCACAAATTCCAACCGGCTTGAGTGCGTTAGCCATGCCCGCGTTGCAGAGGACTCGGCAGTTCCGGAGATATTTGGAAGTTCAGTTCCGTGCGGGGATAAATTTCATGAGGCACCTATTAGATGATATACAGTAAATTCATTTCTCCTCGCAGAGTAAACAGATATATTGCAACCCCAAGGGTTTCTGGGTAGTGTATTTACAGGGAAAATATATCAAGCTCTCCCTGCAATCTAACTAATGAGGTTGGCCATTAAGTAAATGACACCGAACCGTCAGTGGCTTAAGCAACACAGTTGAGTATCAAATATTTAATTCAGCCTCCACATGTCTCCTGTTCCGCTGTGTCCTACCATGGCCCAGCCCCTGCTGTAGACTTCATTATTGCTCTCTGTGATGTCATCTCACCGAGCTGGACAATAGCTATGGGGAAAAGGTAAGTCAATATTAATGTTCTCCGGCTGACAAAGGAAGACAAAGCTTGTGTTCTGGGCCCTCTGTGGAAGTCTGATAAATATAGCTGGAACTGCCAGCCCTGTCTGTTTGGGAGAAACAAATTGTTTAACTAGGGCAGCTTAGCGAGAGCTTAATTTATGGCCACAAGCAGCATATTGTTGGATCTCCTCTCCTCTCCGAGCTGTGCTTTGGCCACAGCTGATGTGTTTGTCAATAGAAGACACTTCAGGTTGCTTTTACATCGCTCTCAGCCATCGCTCGTCAGCCTCCTATTCCTCTTGTCGTTTGTCTCCCGGCGAAGACGCTAATTTTTTCGGGAAACAATTATCAACTCGCGCTAATTTGGGGTCAAAAGTTGGTCGGCGCACTCTCAAGTGTGGAGAATGGAACGTGGCGCTTGGCTCTGACAAGGCAGCTTTTTTTTTTTGTCTCGTTTGAACTACCAGGCTTTTGATGGCATCAAGACAGGGAGGCATGGAGATAAGTTACATAGATGCAGAATCAAAGGTGGCTGTTTCACGTTCTGTCGGTGGAAGTTTGATAGATCAGCACTCTCTCTCAACGAAGCAATTTTTTTCAAAAGGAAACGAGAGCACTCGCTCGTGGATTTAATAACCCTACAGTTCCATTGTTGGTTTTTGCCTCTTGCTTTTCCGTGTCCTCTCTGATCTTAGAAAACTAATTCCGTGCATTGGAGGCAGGAGAGTAATGTCGACACCAATAATAAATCCAAAAAGCATCCAGTCACACCTCCAAAAATAAAACTCCTTCGAAATTTAGCCTGGATATGGAAAAATATCAATGCCAGAATGTAATTTAGCCCCTTGCTTTAAAATGACCATATTTCTTAAATATAGTCTAATACAATTTTTTGACTTAACTTCTGAAATGTTACTTGGTCCTTTAAAGTTTTTGTTTTTCACGCAAACTTTAAATAAGGTATCATTCGCGCTTGCAAACTGCGATGAATATTCTCCTAAGTATGTAATACAACATCATTAACTCTGCAGAAGAAAAACACGATTGTGAATTCCATGAATTTCACCATTGTCACGATTGCACAGTTCCATCTGGGTGTCGGTATTGAAGAATCAGAGATTTCATGTGCAGTAGTACTTCATTGCTAGATTGGGTAAAGGATGTCTTTTAGAAGCGTTTTTGTGTTTTAGTTCAAAGCAATTTGGCAAAGTGTTGACAATGCTGGCAGGTCATTTGATAGAGATGTACGCTAAGACTGACTCAGCACTGATTTGTTTAGGAAGGAACTGCAGATGGTGGTTTAAACCGAAGACAGACACAAAATCCTGGAGTAACTCAGCGGGACAGGCAGCATCTCTGGGGAGAGGGAATGGGCGACGTTTTGATGGGTCTCCACCCGAAACGTCACCCATCCCTTCTCTCCAGAGATGCTGCCTGTCCCGCTGAGTTACTCCAGCATTTTGAGCCTAGCACTGATTTGTTTGCCTGGTTTGTGGGAGAGCGCCCATTTCTATCATTGATTACACAGTGACGGAAACAGGTGACTTGCTAGTAAAGGCCTGGAGAAAAAAAGCAATTAGCGGTGAGAAAGGAACAGCTGTTTGAACCAGCAATGCCCTTGTTTTCCGGCGATCGTGGTCAATAATCGGTTAAGAAAAAAAGTGCTTAGCTTCGAGAAACAAATCCTATCGTTACTGTAAAGATGGCCATTATTCAGTGTTAGTTCTAAATACTAAAATCAAAGAAATTGTTTTCAAAATCCACTTAATTTGTGAGTTTGCTTTAAGGAAGTTTAGGTCTTTGTGTCAAAATCCTTTCTAAAGCATTTATTTACAACAAAATGTTACTATTTTAACAATCGCCCGTCTCTAGCTGGGTGCTGGTGTTTTTTTTTAAAAAGCAGAGATTTTATGCGCATTAGTATATCGCTAAACGTATAATGGATTGGCTACAGGGAATCTTTCTCCGTGGCGTGCAAGTCTTGCCATGTTCACTTTGAGAAAACAAACGTGTGGTGAAGTTTTATCATTGTACCGCGAGAGACATGTTCCTTCACTTCTGATCTGAAGTATTAATTAAACACCGGCTGCAGGATTAAATCTGAGTACAGAGGCAGGCATTAGACATGTTTTACTGTATATCTCCTGCCAGCTATAAAGAAGCCATTTACATTTGCAAGGGAGGAATCACATGGTTTCTGTAAGTGCAGCCAGCATGAAGCCTTTGTTTAACCTCACGACACTTGTCACATTTCACATTGAAATATGCATTGCATGCGAAGGGACACAAAGGCTTCATTTTTAAACATGCACGCAACTGGTTATTTTTAATTTGATCAAATGATTTGAACATTAATGTTTGGTGAGTAAAAAACTTTATGTGGACTACAACTTCACTCAAGCAACCCTTGCTTTCCCTCTCTCTCTCTCCCTCTCTCTCGGATTCAAGGGAGATGGGATATGGGGAGAAAGCAGGAATCTTATATCTCAATATCTTATTGAAACATATAAGATTGTTAAGGGTTTGGACACGCTAGAGGTAGGAAACATGTTCCCCATGTTGGGGGGAGTCCAGAACCAGGGACCACATAGTTTAAGAATAAGGGGTAAGCCATTTATAACGGAGACGAGGAAATACCTTTTCACACAGAGAGTTGTGAGTCTGTGGAATTCACTGCCTCAGAGGGCGGTGGAGGCCGGTTCTCTGGATACTTTCAAGAGAGAGCTAGATAGGGCTCTTAAAGATAGCGGAGTCAGGGGATATGGGGAGAAGGCAGGAACGGGGTACTGATTGTGGATGATCAGCCATGATCACATTGAATGGCGGTGCTGTCTCGAAGGGCCGAATGGCCTACTCCTGCACCTATTGTCTATTGAACGGGGTACTGATTTTGGATGATCTTCCATGATCATATTCAATGGGGGTGCTGGCTCGACAGGGCCAAATGGCCGACTCCTGCACCTATTTTCCATGTTTCTGTGTTTCTATCTTTCTCCCCATCCCTCCCCAGACTAGTTACACTGTCCTCCTGATTAGGTTTTACAGATCTCCGCCAACGATTCTTCATTCCTTCATCTCCATCCTCGTTGATCCGTGTTTTCACACCTCACCCGCCCTTATCTCTATGTCTCCCACTCCCCTGACTCCCAGTCTGAAGAAGCGTCTCGACCCGAAACGTCACCCATTCCTTCTCTCCAGAAATGCAGCCTGGGCCGCTGAGCTACTCCAGCATTTTGTGTCTATGTTAACCGTAACTTTTATGAACATTGACCACAAGAACAACCCTCTCCAAAGGGTAAATGTGGCAATGAAGTCAACTATTCCCGTTGCTTATTTTAAATAGGTTTAATCTGATAGATTTTCTTTACATGAAATCTGATCAGAGTAAGCGAATTGAAACATTCTGTGTGCTGCTGTTCTGTCTGACTGAGCAATACCAACAACCAATTTAATCCGACTTAAATGTTGGCAGAGTGTTGATTATTTCAATTTAGGGCTGTGTATGTTACACTCAGTGCCACAGCTCAAGTGAAATCAAGTTGTAATTATTCACTGTTTAAAACAAGGATTTTATGGACAATCGCAAGGTTATGATAATCTTACTTCCAAAATTCACACACAAAAATTAATTGTTTTGTAGCTTCTTGCCTTGTGTTAACTAAAATTCTGCCAAATTATCAGCACCACCTTTCTGCTGCCAATGTAAATGATGACTGAGAGCGTAATATTCAGGTGGCAATCTTTTTAAAAACTAGATGTAAAGAAAAAGATGAAACCAAGTATTTTTCCCCATCTATAACCTCCAGTAACTTACCATTAGACAAGAAAACGTAAGGGCCTGCCCCACTTGGGCGTCATTTGCGAGTCATTTACACGACATCATTTACGCGTCACGACGCACGTGTCGTGGCGTGCGCATCGTGTCACGCACACGTGATGCGCACATGGCAGCCATTACGCGTGCGTGGTGACGTAGGCAAAGACGTGCGGTCGCCCCAGGATTTTGGGATTCACAAAATCTTCGCGCGCCACCTGCGTGACACGCAAATGACACCCAAATGGGACAGGCCCTGTAGACTTTGTAACGTATTTCCTTGTACAGTTTATTAACCCTGACTGAGACGATAGTGTAATGCACGATGAATTTCTGGAGGACATGGATAGGTGACGTTTCTGGTCGGAATCCTTCTTAAAGCTCCTCAAGAGCACCTTCAAGGACTTCCCGAGTGGAGCTCTTCAGCAATGAACAGAGATGGATGGGAAAGCATTTGCAGTTGTCCTCTCGAGAACTATCTGCTTTAAGTTCAATGATAAACACAAAGTGCTGGAGTAACACAGCGGGTCAGGCAGCATCTCTGGAGGACATGGATCGGTGACATTCAGACCTTCTTCGGAAGGGCCTCGACCCAAAACGTCACCCATTCCTTCTCTCCAGGAATGCTGCCTGTCCCGCTGAGCTACTCCAGCAATTTGCGTCGATCTTCAGACCTTATTCAGTGAGTTTAAGCCAAGTACAGTTGCTTTACTCCTTCCATCCATACAGTATGGATCAAAATATGCCAAACCTTCAGACACTGACAGGGCACGCTGCCCGCATGTAGATTTGTGCTGCAAAACTGCCAATGCCAATATTAGTCAAGATATTCCAATGGCTTCAAATGCATGTAGCAGATAGCTGTTATATTGAGGCCTTCATAATGGCTTTAAGTGAAGGATTGTCTGCTGTGGATTTCAGCTATAATTTATTGATTGACTGAAACATACAGCATGGAAACAGGCCCTTCGGCCCACCAAGTCCAGGCTGCCCATCAATCACCCATTCACACCAGTTCCATGTTATCCCAGTTTCTCATCCGCTCCCTACACACTAGGGGCAATTTACAGAGGGCCAATTAACCTGCAAAACCCGTACTTCTTTGGGATGTGGGAGGAAGACCACATGGTCAAGGAGTGAACGTGCAAACTCCACGCAGACAGCACCTGAGGTCAGGATTGAACCGGACTTCTCTAACTCTGTGAGGGAGAAGCTCGACCAGATGTGCCACTGGGCCACCCCTTGCTGTTGAAATGTCCCTCTATGTTCTGTGCACGAGAGACGAGTGCGGAGAGAGGGGTGGAGGCTGGAGAATGAAGATTGAGGGCTGTGGTCAGTTTGGCACCAAAGTAGGTTCTTGAGGTGAACACACGGCACCAGGATAAGTCAGCGGATCTGGCAGCATCTCTGGAGAACACGGATAGGTGACGTTTTGGGTCAGGATCCTTCTTAAGTTCTCTTTGTGAACTTCTCAACAACTTCCTCAAGAAAACCTCTTGAGGGGAGTTCTTGCGGGAATGACCAGAGATGGAAGGGATATTTCCATCAATGATCAGAGCCAGGGGTGAGGAGGCATGGAACTGGGGCATGGAGTCACCATGTCATTGGAGTAAGCCATTTAGAACGGAGACGAGGAAACACTTTTTCTTACAGAGGGTGGTGAGTGTGTGGAATTCTTTGCCTCAGAGGGCGGTGGAGGCAGGTTCTCTGGATACTTTCAAGAGAGAGCAGATAGGGTTCTTAAAGATAGGATATGGGGAGAAGGCAGGAACAGGGTACTGATTGGAGATGATCAGCCATGATCACATTGAATGGCAGTGCTGGCTCGAAGGACCAAATGGCCTACTCCTGCACCTATTGTCTATTGAGTGCTGGGAACAAGAACCTTCCAGAAGAATCGGGGCTCGGCATGGGCTTGACCAAGAGCCGGGAGGGGTGGGGATGTGAGCCTCTCTCGGAACGCTGGGTTAGGATGGAGAGAATGGTTGGTGGAAGGGATTGTGGCTTCAGAACATCACAGGTGGGAGAGCTGTAGAGTGTCTCAGGAGGTCAGCCGTAGAGTGGTCATCATCATCATCATCATCGGCGGCGGTCACTGGAAACGAGTATGACTGTCCTCTCATGGAGGACGCCTGTGCGTGACTTTGTTTAACGTGGGGAGACTGGTGCACAGACAGACAGCCACCCCACGGTCTTTGACAGATCTGGGTCAGGATCCAGTGGCATGGAGTCCAAGACGACCGGAGACCCTTTTCTGCTGCAGCCCTCATCCGCCTTCCCAGCCGTTGTGACGCTCCACTAAGGTCAGCCATCGTCCTCCGCCTGTTCCACCGTTGAGGTCTTGATTGGATTGCCCTTTGTCAGAGTCCACCCCCTCGACCTTACCGCCATGGGTGGCCCTACCAGGAGCATAGCTCCAGACGGCATCGCTCTCAGGATCTCAGGACCACACAAGCTTCTCCACCACGACAAGGTGACAATCCACGGAGAAGAATAGAGTGATACAGCATGGAGACAGGCACTTTGCCCCAACTTGCCCACGCCGACCAACATGCCCATCTACACAGGTTCCACCTGCCTGCATTCGGTCCATCTCCCACTATTCTATCCACCTATTGTACCTGTCTAAATGCTTCTGTTGATCGGCCATCTGTTGAGCAGGCCCTTCGGCCCACAATGTCCATGCCGAACAGGATGCAAAGACCAACCCCCTAGGAGATCAGAGGGAAGTAAGTGGCAGCAGGTAAATGGAGGGGAACGGGGACTTGCCCTGTTTGATCAGGAGTGTCAGAACTGTGTTGTCAGGGAACAGGGGATTCAAATACAAATCGGAGGCAGCAGACGTGTGACATGGCCCACCGCTGCAAACAATCTATTTAGGTCTTTATTCTTTGGAGCGCAGAAGGTTAAGGGGGGACTTGATAGAGATCTTTAAAATTATGAGAGGGATAGACAGAGTTGACGTGGATAAGCTTTTTCCATTGAGAGTAGGGAAGATTCAAAGAGGGGGAACTTCTTTACTCAGAGAGTGGTAGCTGTGTGGAATGAGCTTCCAGTGGAAGTGGTGGAGGCAGGTTCGATTTTATCATTTAAAAATAAATTGGATAGGTATATGGATGGGAAACTTACAAAATTCTTAAGGGGTTGGACAGGCTAGATGCAGGAAGATTGTTCCCGATGTTGGGGAAGTCCAGGACAAGGGGTCACAGTTTGAGGATAGAGAGGAAATCCTTTAGGATCGAGATGAGAAAAACATTTTTCACACGGAGAGTGGTGAATCTCTGGAACTCTCTGCCACAGAAAGTAGTTGAGGCCAGTTAATTGGCTATATTTAAGAGGGAGTTAGATGTGGCCCTTGTGGCTAAAGGGATCAGGGGGTATGGAGAGAAGGCAGGTACAGGATACTGAGTTGGATGATCAGCCATGATGATATTGAATGGCGGTGCAGGCTCGAAGGGCCGAATGGCCTACTCCTGCACCTATTTTCTATGTTTCTATGTTTCTATGAAAGGAATGGAGGGTTATGGTCTGAGTGCAGGTAGATGGGACTAGGTGAGAGTAAGTGTTCGGCATGGGCTAGAAGGGCCGAGATGGCCTGTTTCCGTGCTGTAATTGTTATATGGTTATATGGTTAACCTATGATGGGTGGCGGAGGAACCACCTGGTCTTGGTTCCCCACGTGAAGTTTTCCACAAGCAGGGCAGAGCCTGGTTGTGTTACTGCAATGATGATGAAATGACCTGGAAGTAACTGCTATTGTGTTTCCACTCAGGGAAAATCAATTTTCAATTGCATAACCCTGGAAACAAAAACAGCGATATGCATGAAATTTCAACGCCCAAAATACAACACGCACACACACACTTTGAAAATGCACCATGCCACCTCGTTTAAGCTTACTGCCGAGCATGGAGACTTAACGAAAGCACTTTTGACACGTATTGGTTTATTATTGTGATATGTACCACGGTATAGTGAAAAGCTTTGTTTTGCATGCTATGTTGTACCAGAACCTGCCTTATTGTCTCCCACACATGCTGTTATTAATCGGTCTTGGCAGAAATCCAGGGAGTGAATTATCTTACAGATATCTGACTGGTATCTACACAAACGTTAAACAATCGCCAAAGAAGCTGAAGGTAGATAAAAATGCTGGAGAAACTCAGCAGGTGAGGCAGCATCTATGGAGCGAAGGAAATAGGTGACGTTTCGGGTCGAGACGGCCTGCCAGCCCGCAGCCGCCTCAACGCCGTACGCACCACCTCGACGGACGTGTGCAGCGTCTTGACGCCATACGCTGCGTCTTGATGCCGTACGTCACGCGCGAACTTCCCGCGGTCTTCGCCCGAACTTCACGTCACTCACTCGACCTCCCCTTGGCCCCCGCTTCCGGTTTGGTCGCGCTTGCCGCATGCAGGTCGCCTGCTCGTGGGACAGGCCCTTAAGTACGCTTCAATTTCCAACCGACGAGATTGCTTATGTGGGAATATCATGCATTTCTGCTAACAACCCCTTTTCCACAAGTGATAGTGTGTTGCAAATGCCACGAGACGTTCAAACAAATGAGAAATGACTGACGAAAGATCGACAATTTTGTAGCTTAAAAAATTGTTCTTTATCCAATGTCAGGAATACCTTTCAAATTAGAAAATTCCTAATATAGCGAATTCCGATTCTGAAATAGAAATTTAATGACTGTTTTATACCAATTTCACAAAGAAACTAGTTATTTTGGTTCAGTCTAACATGAATGTTAATCTTCTCTGAGACTTGAACTGGTCGTATGTAGGTGGGAGTTTGGTGCTCAGTTTCAAGAAGGGTTAAGTCCCAATCAACAAGCTTTATAAATGCTGGGTTAGCTGCTGATTTTAATTTAGTTCTATTTGCTTTTATTTGCAATTTTCCCGATTATGTCTTCATCCAAAAACAAGCTTTTTTTTAACCCCTCTTTATAATTGCAAAGATATCGATTACACTAATTCGAGATTTTGTCGTGTGAAGTCAATCTCCTGTTTAGTTGCGTTTAGTTTAAGGTCACGTGTACCGAGGTACAGTGAAAAGCTTTTGTTGCGTGCTATCCAGTCAGTGGAAAGACAATACATGATTACAATCGAGCCATTCACAGTGTACAGATACATGACAAGGGAATATTGTGCAGTGCAAGATAAAGCCAGCAAAGTCCGATCAAGGATAGTCCGAGGGTCACCAGTGAGGTAGATAGTAGTTCAGGACCGCTCTCTAGTTGGTGATAGGATGATTCAGTTGCCTGGGAAGAAACTGTCCCTGAATCTGGAGGAGAGCGTTTTCACACTTCTATACATTTGATATCTGAGCTATAAACTGCAGGATCACAACAATAGTGGGAATGCCTTGTTCTTAGACTTCAACATTGGATCATATTTTGTATGTCGAGAAAAACAATTAAAAATATTGGTCATTATTTTATGAACAGCCACTGGGATCGAGGGCGAGCTAGACAACTCGATACAAAATTGGTTTGAAGGTGGGTAACAGGGAGTGGTGATGATGGGTTGTTTTCAGACTGGACAATAGACAATAGACAATAGGTGCAGGAGTAGGCCATTCGGCCCTTCGTGCCAGCACCGCCATTCAATGTGATCATGGCTGATCATCCCCAATCAGTGCCCCGTTCCTGCCTTCTCCCCATATCCCCTGACTCTGCTGTCTTTAAGAGCCCTATCTAGCTCTCTCTTGAAAGTATCCAGTAAACCGGCCTCCACTGCCCTCTGAGGCAGAGAATTCCACAGACTCACAATTCTCTGTGTGAAAAAGTGGTTACTCATCTCTGTTCTAAATGGCCGACCCCTTATTCTTAAACTGTGGCCCCTGGTTCTGGACTCCCACAACATCGGGAACATGTTTCCTGCCTCTAGCTTGTCCAAACCCTTAATAATCTTATATGTTTCAATAAGATACCCTCTCATCCTTCTAAACTCCAGAGTATACAAGCCCAGCCGCTCCATTCTCTCAACATATGATAGTCCCACCATCCCGGGAATTAACCTTGTAAACCTACGCTGCACTCCCTCAATAGCAAGAATGTCCTTCCTCAAATTAGGGGACGAAAACTGCACACAATACTCCAGGTGTGGTCTCACTAGGGCCCTGTACAACTGGTGGGCTGTAACGAGTGGTGTACCACAGGGATCGACGCTGGGTCCACAGTTGTTCTTTGTTATATTCACATTTTGGATGTGAATGTACAGGGTTAGTGAGTTTGTAGAAGATTAGTAATATAAATACTGGAGTAACTCAGCGGGTCAGGCAGCATCTGTGGAGAACATGGATAGGTGACGTTTCACAGAGTGCTGGAGTAACTCAGCGGATCTGGCAGCATCTGTGGAGAACATGGATAGGTGACGTTTCACAGAGTGCTGGAGTAACTCAGCGGGTCAGGCAGCATCTCTGGAGAACATGGATAGGTGATGTTTCAGTCTGAAGATGGGTCCCAACCTGAAACGTCACCTATCCATGTTCTCCAGAGATGCTGCCTGACCCGCTGAGTTACTCCAGCACTCTGTGAATTGCTATGGGCTGCCTTTGATCGCACTAAGGAGGTTTGGGATTTTATTTTGCACTAATATTGAGGTTATAAATGTATGGTATTTTTGCCTATTATATATTATCTGTATGTATTATGTTTACAGATCGTGTTATGCTGCTGCATGTAAAAATATCTTTGTTCCATTGTTGGTAGCTATGATAATTAAACACTTGACTCCCTTTATCCTTGAAGCCTTTAGCATCTGTCGTTCCTTGTGTTACAAAACTAATGATATAGTGGACAGTGTAGTTGATTATCTATGATTACAAGGGGGATCTTGGTCAACTGGAAAAGGATGGGAGGTATCTGGAACTAAAGTCCCATAACAACATGTAAAAGACACTTGGACAGGTAAATGGACAGGAAAAGTTTTAGTGGGATATGGACCAAATGTGGGCAAATGGGGCTGGCTTGGGTGGGACACCTTGGTCAGCATGGATGAGTTGGGCTGAAGGGCCTGTTTACCTGCTGTATGACTATCCCTACACCAATTCCTTAAATGTCCCAGCAGAAAGATTATTGTTAATCTGAGCTGTTAAATTGCTTCATCTCAGCTTGTTCAATTCTATGAATGATCCTAAACCTTCCGTGCATGTAAATATTCTTGATTCAAGATACTTTACCCTGCTGCCTATAGGAGTTGTTTACCTCATTACAAACCGAAGTAAAATATTCCTCGATAAATTTCTCAGCAGTTTATATTTCTGCGTCTGAAGGCTCTTGATGGATTTCTGGACAAATACTAAACTGCCCAAACTAAAAGGTCAGATGTAATTTGTACACAGCAGTGATACAACCAGCCTTCAGAGTTAGATGTCCATGATTTACAATGTGTCAACGTTGAAGGCTGCAGTTACCGAGAAAAGAATAGTGGCGCAGCGGGTAGAGCTGCTGCCTCACAGCGCCAGAGACTCGGGTTCAATCCTGACCTCGGGTGCTGTCTGTGTGGAGTTTGCACGTTTTTTCCCGCGTGACCGCGTGAGTTCCCTCTGCGTGCTCCCGCTTCCTCCCACACCCCAAAGGCGGACGGCCCTCTATAAGTTACCCTCATTGTGGATGAGAAAGTGGGATAGCATAGAACTAGTGTGAGTCGGTGATGGATGGTCGGTGTGGACTCGGTGGGCCGAAGGGCCTGTTTCCATGCTGTATCTTTCAATAAATTCAACAAGGGTTGACCAGACCTGTGTGAATTTGTGAACAGGAAATCGTATTTGACTAACGTCCTGTAGTTTTTTTTTCTAGGTTGTAAGATATGTATTAGATTAAATAGGGGGCCACCATTTGGTGAGGTCTACTTGGATGTTCAGAAGGCTTTTGGTGAAGCTCTACACAGTGGGTTATTAATAGTGTTATAACATATAGAAATGGAGATAACATACTGTATAATAATTGGAGAGTAATGTACTGGGAGCACAGGAATTGGAGAGTAATATACTGGAGTAATATATTGATCTTTAAGAAGGAACTGCAGATGCTGGAAAAATCGAAGGTAGACAAAAATGCTGGAGAAACTCTGCGGGTGAGGCAGCATCTATGGAGCGAAGGAATAGGTGACGTACTAATATATTGAGAATGGTTAAAACAAAGTGTGGGAATGCACAGGACTTTCTCAGTGTGGAGGCTGTGATGACCTGAGCACCACAAGGGCCGTGACTTGTTGTTCAATAGACAATAGACAACAGGTGCAGGAGTAGGCAATTCGGCCCTTCGAGCCAGCACCGCCATTCAATGTGATCATGGCTGATCATCCCCAATCAGTACCCCGTTCCTGCCATTCTCTCCATCCTAACCCAGCGTTCCGAGAGAGGCTCACATCCCCACCCCTCCCGGCCCTTGGTCAAGCCCATGCCGAGCCCCAATTCTTCTGGAAGGTTCCCCGCAGGAGGTTGTTCCCAGCACTCAATTTGTGCATTTGTTGTTTTAGACAATAGACAATAGGTGCAGGAGTAGGCCATTTGGCCCTTCGAGCCAGCACCGCCATTCACTGTGATCATGGCTGATCATCCCCAATCAGTACCCCGTTCCTGCCTTCTCCCCATATCCCCTGACTCCGCTATCTTTAAGAGCCCTATCTAGCTCTCTCTTGAAAGCATCCAGAGAACCGGCCTCCACCGCACTCTGAGGCAGAGAATTCCACAGACTCACCACTCACAATCTATATCAACAATTTATTTAAGAGGAACAGGCGGCATATGTCCAGGTTCCTGGATACTAAACCAGGAGTGATTACAGTGAGGGGAAAAAGATGAATGGAAGCTCAAGATTAGAGTCTAGGTTCAAGAGTGTTTAATTGTCATGTGTATCGAGAACAACAATGGCATTCTTACTTGCTGCAGCTCAACTGGTCTACAGCACAGATCCATAAAGCAATAAAGAAACAGAAAGTTCAATACATTTTAAAGAAACGATCTTTAAAATGGAAACAGAAGCCTGAAGTCGCCAGTGTAACGAAGAGAGTTTGTAGTTGGTGGTTTAGTTGGTGTTTGTCGTGTCGTGTTCGAGAGCCTGGTGGTTGTTGGGAAGAACAACCTTCTTCCCAAAGGCAGGAGTGAAATGTCGGTCTTTTTGAGGTCGCACCTCCTGTAGATCCCTTCGATGGTGGGGAGGTCAGTACTGTAGATCCCTTTGATGGTGAGGAGGCTTGTATTCACTGGGGTTTAGAAGGATGAGGGGAGATCTTATAGAAACATATAAAATTATAAAGGACTTGACAAGCTAGATGCAGGAAAAATGTTCCCAATGTTGGGCGAGTCCAGAACCAGGGGCTACAGTCTTAGAATAAAGGGGAGGCCATTTAAGACTGAGGTGAGAAAAAACTTTTTCACCCAGAGGGTTGTGAATTTATGGAATTCCCTGCCACAGAGGGCAGTGGAGGCCAAGTCACTGGATGGATTTAAGAGAGAGTTAGATAGAGCTCTAGGGGCTAGTGGAATCAAGGGATATGGGGAGAAGGCAGGCACGGGTTATTGATAGGGGACAATCAGCCATGATCACAATGAATGGCGGTGCTGGCTCGAAGGGCCGAATGGCCTCCTCCTGCACCTATTTTCTATGTTTTCTCTATCCATGACTACCCGTGATGGACCTGTGGCGTTCCTGTTGCCAAACCGGGCCGTGATGCAACCGGCCAATATGTTCCCCACCTCCTCCAGAAGATGCGGACTATCTGGGCGGGGGGTGGGGAGGGGGGGGGGGGGGGGCGTCAGTGTGATCAACTATAAGATCGCCCACCTCAGCACACAAACTAGAACAGTAGAGTGTACTTTCAATGGTGACAGATTGGGAAATGTTGATAGTACCTACTGTACGTACATGACCCACACCACCCTGTCCACGCCCTCATTCCACTCCGACCATCAGGAAGAAGGTACAGGAGCCGGAAAACCATGGCCTCTGGGTTCAAGAACAGCTTCTTCCCCACAAACTATCAGGCTATTGAATACAAGTCATCTATGAATTATGGGCTGTCTTTGGTTGCACCAGAGTTATTCTTTGAACTAGTTTTGAGGTTATTAGTTTATTGAATTTTTCAAAACAATATATCGTATCTATGTCTATCGTGTTTACAGGCCTGTTATCAGCTGCAAATTGGTATTTCGTTGTCAGTAGATATGACACCCTAGACTCTTTGTGTGGGAAGGAACTGCAGATGCTGGTTTATACCGAAGATGGTTTAAACACAAAGTGCAGGATTAACTCAGCTGGTCAGGCAGCATCTCTGGAGGAAAAAGGATGGGTGGCGTTTCGGGCCGAGACCCCTCTTCAGGCTGAAAGGGTCCCGACCCGAATGGTCACCTATCCCTTCTTCTCCATAGATGCTGCCTGATCCGCTGAGTTCCTCCAGCACTTTGTGTCCATCCTTGACTCCTCTGACTATCGCATGTGCAGGGCAAAGTTAACCCTGAAACTCTTCAGTTCAAGTCATTTGAATGCAAAGTCGTTCTTAATATGTGTAACGTTTTATTTGGAAAGTTAAGGGCCTGTCCCACTTGGGAGTCATTTACGTGTCACGACACACGACGCGCATGTCGTGATGCGTGAATGGTGCGTGGTGACACAGGCAGTGACGCGCGCTCGTGTGCGGCGCCCCAGGATTTTG